>NC_056739.1:469981256-469988756 GCF_019279795.1 Protopterus annectens
TCCTTACTGTCCCTCCTAAATACATTTTCCAGTAGGATAAGGCTAGCCATCATCATTCTTGCTATCTTTACTGGTATATTTTCCAGTTTAATAGTGTTGACCATCATTATGCACACTGCCTACCTTGGTATATGTCCCAGTAAGGTAAGATAAAGATAGTCACCATCATTTTCACTGCCTTTATTGGTGTATTCCTCAGCAGGGAACGGCTGACTAACTTTATTATTGTTCCTTCACTGGTATATTTCCTACTAGGGTAAGTCTGATCATTATTTTTACTGCTGTCCTCATATACTTCACATAGTGTAAAGTTTACCATCAGCATCCTCATTGT
This sequence comes from Protopterus annectens, assembly GCF_019279795.1. Lineage (NCBI taxonomy): Eukaryota > Metazoa > Chordata > Ceratodontiformes > Protopteridae > Protopterus > Protopterus annectens. The sequence goes on from NC_056739.1 coordinate 469,981,591, forward strand.
CCTCATGTGTTAAATTCCCCTGCAGAGTAAAATAAGGTAAGTAAACCAAAATAAGGTGCAGTAGTATGTCTGAAAGAATTCCACAATATCCTCCTCTCCATTTGTCAGTGTTTAATAAAACTAAATTTGATGTTTTGCTGCATCGAAAATATCAAATACAATAAAATGAAATTACGCTAGGTTAAGAGCTTTCATCATGTGTAATTCAGCATAGACTTTCATAACCATTTTATTTTTGACAATTCAAAGCAAACAGTCAACAAATATTATTTACAGAGCATATCAGATTAAGGAAATAGTATATTTACTAGAAGGATAAGGTTGGCCTTTATCATCCTCACTGCCCTTCCTGGTACATTCCCATGCACTGTATGTTTGACAATCACCATCCCCAACCCCCTCCATGGTATGTTTCATATTAAGAAAACGCTAACCATCATACTCACTGCCCTCCCTGTTATATTTCCAAGGAGGCTGAGGTTGGCCAGTATCATCCTCAGTACTTTCAATGCAATATTTTCTAGTAAAGTAAAGTTGGCTATCAGCATCTTCACTGGTGCATTTCCTAGTCAGATATGGCAGTCTGTCATTATCCTCCATGCTGGTGTATTTTCCAGTAGGTGTAGGTAAACTAGACTCCACAGAAAAGGTCATATTAGATTTTCTTTTCAAGTAAATGTACTGTCATCAACATGGTCAACAATTTATAAGATACTTTTCGTTATCAAATGTATACATGGATATAGCAACATTGGTTTGTCAGAACTTATTGCAGTAATTCTCCTATTTTTTGGGGAAAGGCTGCACCTCCAGAATTCAGTACAACCTTTTTCTGAAGTCACACTATACATGTGGGGGCTACATCACTTATGACTTCTTCAGAAATCATACCATGTGTTGGATTAATGTAAATGTGATCTAGAATTAGCTTTATATGAAATATTGATATTGTCTAAAGGCTTGACTAGGCTGTATTGTAAAACATGTGTTAGTCAATAAGAAATACCACAATATCTCTGTACTCTAGCATTTTCTGTCAGGGGAGCAGCACAACATTCTCCTTTTTTGTTTTACTATTGTCTTTGTAGATAAGCTATAGCTCTTCTGTTTTCTTGCTGAGTGATAAATTGATGTATCCATCATTCATGCGAACTGTTCCTAATGATGTTTCCCAAGCTATTGGACTGGCACAGCTACTAATACATTTTGGGTGGACATGGGTTGGGATTCTGGCATCAGACAATGATTTTGGGATACTGGGCAGCCAAACACTCCAAAGAGAGGTTATCAGTGCTGGAGGATGTGTAGAATTTATTGAAATGGTTACCAAGAATAAAGACAAAATTCCTTCTACTGTTAATGTGATTCAGGCATCATCAACAAATGTAATTGTAGTATATTCTACTGTTGAAAATTTATTTCCCTTGTTGGAGGCCATTTCTGATCAAAATACGAGAGGAAGAGTCTGGCTCACTACTGTTGCTTTTAAGATACCTTTTGATAAAGTAAATATGAAGACTGTCAAAATGCTAAATGGCAGTGTTGGGTTCTACACCTACAAAGGTAAGATCCCTGGACTCACACAGTTCTTGTACAACATCAATCCTTTCACATCTCCTGGTGATATTTTTATAAGAACATTCTGGGAAGAGGCTTTTGGGTGTCACTGGCTAATATCTGATAGAAATAATACATTACTCAACTCGGCAACAGATACATTTCCTCCTTGTACAAGTTATGAAAACTTAAAAACACTCAGCATTTCTGTGTATGATGTGTACAATTTCACTCACATGCTTAGTATATATAATGCTGTGTATGTATTAGCACATTCCCTTCATAATATGCTTTCATGCAGAAATGGCGAAGGACCATTCCAGAATAGACAGTGTGGGAGCATCCGTGATTTTCAGCCTTGGAAGGTAAGAAATGTAATTACCGTACTTCTCCATCATAATCCTGATTATATTTGTACCATGTGAGTTAGAGTATCAGAACCACAGTGTATAGATTAAAAGAGCCATGAGTACCAAAAGGTATACAAATAGAAGCATGTTTAGAACATTTTCATTTCTCTGGAAGTGTTATTTCTTTTTTCATTGAAATTAATTATACCATAACCACTTTTTTTTTCAGATCTTACTTTAATTTACTAACTGACAGAGCAGCTTGAATGGAGAAAGTTTTCAGTGATTAAGTATGTCTTGCACAATTTGAATTAGCACTTTACCTGGCTAATAAAACTGTGGTACACAATGGAACATAAGTCAACACTATTCTTTGTGCTGTTCACCACTAAGGTTCAACAGCAATAAAGCATGTCAGGATTTGCACATTTTTTTCAGTGCCTGTAAGTCCAAACAGCACTTATTCAAGCTGAAGTGTCACAATTTGGGAGTGGGATGGCGCTGATTACTTCTGAGTTATGAAAAATCAGAGTTAATAAGACTGTAGAAATGGAAGTATAAAGCGAAGACCCCTACATGGGGAGTAGGAAGTCTAAACTTAACCAAAAGAATTAGTCCTTCACATATATTCTGTATCATTTAAACACGTTAACAAAAGTGTTTGCACATCAGGCCTTCAAATTGTATAATTTCTCAAAATTTCAAATACTGTAAGGGATTTATACAGGATTCTCTTTCTGCTTTCAGTTTCTGTTTATTTCTTATATATATTTTTTTCTCTTTCTCATTCTTCTTCTTCCTTTTTATTGTTTTCTAAAATAGGAACAAATACCAAAGGGAACTAAGAATTGTGAATAGGACAGCAAAAAAGCATGCATAGTAGACAAGTCTCTAAGTGTAGACATTTTCCTAAAAATCAAAAATATAACGATGTAACAAAAAGCTGAATGCAGAAGTAAATAAGAGTCTTGCAGAATTATTAAAATAAAGAAATATCATCATTCTGCAAGCATAATATAGGGTTCTTCTTTTTTAGGATTTTTTTTGTTTTTGTAAAAGCTATGTGTCCTGCTCCAATTTTCACTCCATGTGCAAAAAGTGAAGTCTTTCTCATTAGTGTTTATTTTTCTTTTTACTTTCTTTACCAGTTTGTGTAAAATGTCATAAAAGTAAAATAATGTTAGGTAGTTATATTCTTACCACTATTCTGTTTTATTATGTTCATGTCCAGTGAAACAAAACATAACAAGTGTACATTAAAAATCCTTTAGATGCATTACAAAAATCTATGCCATTCAGATAATTTGAGGATTTCTTTGGCATTTTGCTAGAGGAATATGGTCTTTAATTCAAGCATTTTCTAATATCTACTTTATCCAGTTCAGTCTCATAGGAGAGACAGATCCTGTCACAACAATGAAAGGAATCACAGCGGTAAAAGAAATGTTAGGTAGGGTGCCATTTTACTGTAGAACACACACACACACACGTGCGTGCACATACAGTACACATGCATCTGCATGTGCACACACACGCACACATACAAACTAGTCTATAACATAACATACACACCTCTGGACAACTGTAGGATTACCAGTTTACATGCACCATCCCTTTGATGTATGATAATAAACTGAAGTAGCTGGTAATAAGCACAATGACATAAGAAGGACATTTCAATACCACACAGAAAGCACACAAGCTCAAAGAAAAACTAGAGAACCAAGAGTTGTGAGATTCTTGGTGAGAAATGTCAGCCTCCTGTAGCATCAGATTTGGAAGCTGGGCATTCTGATGGCAAAATTTGTATGCTATAGTCTTCCCTTATTCATACAACATCAACAGGCATTCCTCTGCTGATCTCTATTGCACTTATTTCTCAAGTTTCTAATCATGTTGCTATTCTACTGTGAAATATCAGTATGTTGGTTTTGCTGTTCTACTCTATCCTGGTCAGACGTCCAGGCATAGACTGACTTTCTGTAAGTGTCTAGTAGCCCAAGTTCTAGTGTGTTAGATCAAATAATGGCAGACATTTATTTTAACCAAGATGAATAATGAGAGAATTTTGAATATCTTTCTTTTTTTTAGAATTTAGAAATCTGGTGAATTTGACGTACTAAGTCTGTAATCTATATATAAAATGATAGCCTTTAGAAATTCCACACACGAGTAACTTTCTTTATTTTGTAAAATACTTTGAAATTGTGCATGTTTCTGAATAAGTTTTTTCTTTTTAGGGGATAGAGGACAACTAGCTGCCATTCATGCTCATAGCTCTTCCACATGGTTTTGTTCTCTAGAAAGTGTCGAAGCCAAAACTGACAAATCTGTTGCACAAACACCAATTATACTCTTGAGATGCCTGTGCCATGCCTCCACAAAATTCTGAGTTCTTGGCAAAAACAATGAGTTTAACTCGGAAATATTCCAAAACTTGATATTAAAAAGGGAAGGAAATCTTCTGGATGATGAAGTTCTAGTGGCAAACTTCCTCATTTTATCTAAAATATACCAATCGGAGAAATATTTTAATAGTTCCCTACCTTCTGTAGGGAACATTTCTCTTAGTGTATTGAATGCAGTAATTACTTTTTCTTCAGGCATAAACTCAAGGCCTACCAAGCTTTTGACAGATACTTGAAAAGTGAGGGAGGAATTATATAATAATGCTAAACCAAGATTTTGTACCTTCCTCCAAATGTTCTGTCCAAAGTGAAACAAACACCCTTTCAATGTAGCTCCACTAACATTCAACGATAGGGTTTTAATAGTGGCTACTTTGAAATTGCATAAAACAAATTTCACATTGCTCTGCAATCTGCTATCAGGCAACAGATAAAATAAACAGTGCCACATCATGTTGTATGCTTTTAATTACTTTTTAGACATCAAACAATAAAGTAACAGCACAGATTTGCTATAACTTCCACATTTAATGAGGCCATGTATACTATACAATTGTCTGCACAGAATACCTTTACAGAAATAGGTACCATGCATAAGCCAAATAGTGGCCCTGCTTAAGTCATATAGATTACTCAGGGTGCTAAACACTCTTACAGTATTATCACTGCAGTCATCCATCATCCTTTTCTCAATAAAATGCCAGTTTAAAAGGAAACATACTTAAAATCCAGGTTCCGCAAGGTTAAGTTAGGGATGTAAAACTCATCTGAACATTTACGCTGAACTCTACCTGCTGAAGTAATACTTTTCTAGTAGGTAAGCTAGAAGTGTATTCCAGGGAAGTGGATGCAATAGCATCATTTACTAATATACACAGGCTATCTCTAGATACAGCTGCCTTGTGCTTTAGGTCACTACACTACAGTATTTCTCATATTCCACAGGATCACCTACTTGGTTATGTGCTACTGTTTTAAAAACCTTCTCTCCATCAGATAATGATAAAGTTACAGTCCATCCCTTATATTTCTGCAATCACTTAAATTTACTGCACAAATATGTCTTTAATTGCAGTTTTTTCTCTATATGGTAGACATATCCTTCTATTAGTAAAACACCCTTCCCCAGATTCATGAAACTCCATGCAAGAATAAGACTATTCTTGCACAGAGTGGTTCATGTCTGTTTAGAAGAGCAGTGCACCTTGCATATTCATGATGGTGTGCTGCTGTTTAATCTACACAGACATGAACAATGAATGAGTGCAGGGGTTGTGTAAAAGTAGTGCATGAGCACTAAACATGCCCCCTGCACTCAGAAAGTGCCATACAGCACTTTTTAAGCCAAACTGGCATAATATTAAAGCTTTGCTCTAATATTATGGCAGTATTTCAGTGTCCACGGGAACTGATGAGTCACACATTGGACAGTGTCTAGGCCTCTGGACAGTATAGAGGTATAACCACAGTGATGTGACAGAATGGAAATCCCTTGACAGCTGCCGAACATGTTACCCAGCACCTTATGAAGTACAATAATGCCAACATGATACTCCCCCACATCACCTCTGGGCAATTACCAATGTATATTCAAATATAGCATGCACTACAGGGATGGAACTGTAGTGAAAAGCAGAGAGTGGTGCAAAAATGTCACCCCAAAAATATTTGCACCACAGGCACAGCAACATATAGTACCCAAAATGAACTCTAGAGTAGAACGACTGTTTGAACAAACATATCCTGATTGCCAGTCACACACTACACAAACATATACTGGCCCAATTCAGAGTGTACTGGGAATCCTAAGGTGTTACAGGACATTTCACAGTCAGCCCCTACAAGCATACAGACCTGATAGACTACCAGTAGCTGTAGCAGCATGCAGAGTCAGATAGGCAAAGGATGTATGGCACTCACATCTGCTACTCTCCCTACCTAGCCCAACAAACATCTGCACGTAACACTTTAATGCAATCTTGACAGTCTGTTCACAATGGCCAGACATACATAACTGTTATATGTACAGATTTTCACAGAATTACCAGGGTGTAGAACCATAATCCTGGCCACTGCTGCATACCATGGCCAGGAGTCTGCCAGGTCATTGGCATGATAACTGCATTGTACCTGGTAATTAATGATATACCATATCTCTGCACCTCATAGTGCAGGACATCTAGACAATGCATGACATACTTGTTGGATAGGGGGCTGGAAAGAGGGAAATATCACACATAATGGTGTTACAAACTGAAACAGTAGCTGGTATTACACATGTTGTTGTAACATAACATCCCTGAAGGATATGATGTCTGGAACACCAATGGATGTCAACAGTTACTGACTACACTCCTCACATTATCCTACCGACCCCACAAAAACAGATGCTGTTTGAGGAACAGACCAAGCATAACAGACAAACATCTGGCCAGTCTGTGGACAACATGCCAGTTGAGAGGTATGTCAGAGGTATATCACTGTCAGATTTCAAGTCACCCAGTAAATGCATGTCCAGATAAACCCTGTAAATTTTGCAACCCTCCATGTGTATAACAGCACAAATAACATGAATCTGTACCCAAGTCTGGAGATTTGTCCTCCATGTTGTTGGGCTGTCTACATATGTCCTGTCCTGTGATATATTTCTAAGCTGTACCCCTCACATCTTCGTAAGGTCCCTCGCACAGGCAAAGAAAATGGGCAAGGTTCACATGAATGGTGTCCCATATGTTGAAACTAGCAACAGTGTCCAGGCCCTCGCCACAATACTATGTGGGCACCTACATAGCTTTATGGCCTTAGCAATACCCGACAGGACAACATCAATGCCCTCAAGGTATGCTGAACA
>NC_056739.1:469993756-470148756 GCF_019279795.1 Protopterus annectens
CCAACCTATATAACATAGCTGGCCTCACTACCCTGTTGTAGACCTTCCCTTTCACTTTTACTGGTACTCATCTGTCACAAATCAGTACTGACACTCTTCTCCACCATCTCCATCTTGCCTGTACTCACTTCTTCACCTGTCCTCCACACACGTCATTACTCTGAAATTTTGATCCCAATCATTTATACTCATCCACCTTTGCCAGCTCTACTTCCTGCATCCTCAACATTCCACTACCCTCCCTCTCATTCACACAAAGATATTCTGTCTTAGTCCTACTGATCTTCATTCCTCTCCTCTTTAGAGAACATCTCCATCTCTACAGGGTCTCCTAAATTGTACCCTACTCTCAGTACAGATCACAATATCATCTGCAAACATCATAGTCAGGAGGGACTCCTGTATGATTTTGTCTGTCAGCCTGTTCATCACAATTTCAAATAAGAAAAGGTTCACAGCTGGTCACTGATGTCATCCCACCTCCATCTTAAATGCATCCATCACTCCTGCCACAGACCTCACTGCTGTCACACCACCCTTGTACATATCCTGTACCAGTCTTGCATATATCTCTGGAACTCATGACATCCTCATACAATACCACAACACCCCTCTAGGCACCATATGATATGCTTTTTCTATGTCCAGAAAGACACAAAGCAACTCCTGACCTTATCTGTACTACTCCATCAACACCCTCAGAGCAAATATTGCATCTGTAGTGCTCTTACCTGGCATGACAACATACTGCTGACCACTACTCATCACCACCCTTCTTAACCTAGCTTCCACTACTCTTTCCCATGACTTCATGCTGTGACTGATTAATGTTATCCCTCTGTAGTTAGTACAGCTCTGCACATCAACCTTATTCTTAAAATGGTACACAAACACTTTTTCTCCACTCCACATGCAACCTCGCACTTTTCAAGATATCATTAAACAATCTGGTGAAAAACACCACTGCTATTTTCCCTAAACACCTCCATGCTACCACAGGTATGTCATGTGGGCCAACAGGCTTTCCATTATTCATCCTCTTCATAGCTATCCTTACTTCCTCCTTGGTAAGCTGTTGCACTTCCTGATTCACCATACCCACATCATCCAACCATCTCTCTCATTCTCTTCATTCATCAGTCTCTCAAAGTACTCTGTGCATCTGCTCAACACACTCTCCTCGCATGTGAGTATGTTTCCCTCATTATCCTTTATCACCCTTATCTGCTGCACATCTTTCCTAGCTCAGTCTCTCTGTGTAGCCAACTGGTACAAGTCCTTCCATCCCTCCTTAGTGCCCAACCTGTCATACAAGTTGTCATATGTTTCATCCTTATCCTTTGCCACTCTCTCTTTGCCATGCACCTATCCTGTCTACTTTCCTCATCTCTCCAACAATCCAACTCCTTCATCCCCAACCTGTTTCTCTGTATGCTATCCTGTACTTCCTTAGTCCTCCACCAGGTGTCCTTGTACTCCTTCCTCCATCCACATGTCAACCAAACACCTTTCTAGCTGTCTTTCTTACTAACTCAGCTGTACTTACTCAGATATTTGGTAAATCGTCACTGCAACCCAGTGCCTTTCTTAACTCTTCCCTGAACTCCACCTCACAATCACCCTTTTCCAGTTCCCACCATTTGATCCTTGGTGCTGCCCTCACACTCCTCCTCTTCTTGATCAACATCATCTTAACATATCAGCAGCACCTGCTGCCTTACTACATTGTTCCCTGTCACCACTTTACAGTCTCCAATCTCCTTCAAACTGGCCCTCCTACATTGGATATATTCCACCTGTGTGTATCTCCCTCCACTCTTGTATGTCACTCTGTGCTCCTCTCTCGTTATAGTATGTATTCACCACAGCTATGTCCATCCTTTTTGCAAAATCCACTACCATCTCACAGTCTGCATTCCTTTGCTTAACACCATACATACCCATCCCTTCTTCATCCCCTCTGTTCCCTTCACCAACATAGTCATTGAAATTTGCTGCAATCACCACTCTCTCACTCTTGGGTACAGACATCACCACATCATCCAACATCACACAAGCAACATGCATGGCATATGCACTAACAACATTCATTGTTACACCATCAATTTTCAGATTCATAAACATCACTATATCAGACACTTGCCCCCTTTCCCCTCCCATCCACACCCTGATAGCACAATTGTGACCTGTCTCTGATACACCTAGCAGTACTCCCTTTCCAGCTGATCTCTTGCACACACAATATATCCACCTTCTTCTGGCCATCATATCAGCTAGCTCTGTCCCTATACCAGTCATACTGCCAACATTAAAAGTTCTTACCCTCACTGCGACACTCCTAGCCTTTCTCCTCTCTTCCTGCCATATGAGTGTTGGACATCCCGTAGGGTATGTCTGTCAATGCAAAGGCTACTCTGCTATTGAATGACTCAAGTGTGTTACAGGAATATTAACTCATTCACTCCAATGGAGCTCAGGAAGTTTGCACTGTAACTTCCAATGGGCGGAGCCTAAGTCTTTTGACAAAATCAAATTATGTTGTCACATTTCAAACAAATGTTCATATTTCTGGAACCATAGGGGATGTGAAAAAAGTATAAATGGCAAACAAAGAAGTATAAATGGCAAACTCTTCAACAGAAACTATTTTTATAGTGATAGTATTCTTTAGGTTCTAGGTCTTGAACCAAATTTTATAAGTCACAGTAAACACAGTCCACAGGATTTACTAATCTTCCGTGTAAGACTAGATTAGTCTTACACAGAAATGCCAGTCTAAGAGTATGATGGCAGCACGCCACCATGCGTATTAATGAGGGCGTGCTGCCTCAACTCTAAAGCTTACATGGAGCATGGACGAGTGTAGGGGGCATGTCGGATTGCCGAGAAGTCCAAAAATCCATTCCTCTGCACTGACAAAACCCAAGAAATGTTGAGTTACATGAGAGAGTCCTCTCACATGTGTACATTGTAACACTACACTCCCCGATATGTTAAACCTCGTACAAATTGAATCATTAAAAGAATTTTTTTTGTTTTATTTCTGATATAGCTGCCCGTATTTGCGCGGGATTAACCATTGCTTAGCAACAGTTAGCAGCTTAGACACCGAAGAGGATAATAAGAAAAAATATGCAAATTAAGCAAAACACTGATAGTGTAGTGGCTAGAGCCTTCGCACAAAAAGGAGGCATTCCCGGTTCGAGTCCCACTACTGCATGTTCCATTTTGTGTTGGAAATCTGTATACAAAAATATTTCCTGACATTTATCATGTATAAGTTTTGTAAATAGCATTCAAATGTTATATGTAGTAGTGAACGAACTATATATATATATGAAGGTGAAATGGTTATGCATTCTGAGGCATGTGTAACTTATTTTAAGCAATATAAAGCATGGCTAAGCACATTTTAGCAGTATTTAGCACATTTAAAACCAATTGCTCGTAGCTGAGCAGCGCATTAACAAGCAAAATGCATTTGCATGTATCTGCGCACCATGCTAACCAACGCAAATACAATGTATTTGCACGTAGCTGTGCACCGTGCTAACTAGCGCAATGTTGGGCAACATCGAGCAACGTTCGGCAAAGTTATGAAATGGTTATGCATTCTGAGGCATGAGTAACTTATTTTAAGCAATATAAAGCATGGCTAAGCACATTTTAGCAGTATTTATTACATTTAAAACCAATTGCTCATAGCTGAGCAGCACAAATTGCTCATAGCTGAGCAGCACATTAACAAGCAAAATGCATTTGCATGTAGCTGCGCACCATGCTAACCAACGCAAATATAATGTATTTGCACGTAGCTGCGCACCGCGCTAACTAGCGCAACGTTGAGCAACATCGAGCAATGTTGGGCAAAGTCGGGCAAAGATGAGTAAAGTCGGCTAAACACGGCCACACCTCCTTTACTGTACCTTAACCATTCAGGTCTGGTCAGTAGGAAAATAAAAAGCAATGACAGGGCTCAAACTCAGGATACTGCGCACTATAGTCACAGTACATAACCACTAAGCCATGACAGCATTTCATAACCATGGACTTTCAACAGACACATATCTATCAAAGTAATATTAAACATTGCTAACATCAGCTAAGCAGGTGTGCCTACAGCTGAGTTTTTTCAAAACTGGCCAATCACAAATAAGTGCGGGAAATGAGGCATATTTAAGCTCAACAGGTGGGAATATGTGCCATAACTGGTTGTAGTGCCCTTCTGCAGTCAGCATGGCTGCTGTTGGAGAAGGCACTCGATTTCGAGTGCAATGCTGGGGCATTGAGGAGGCCAAAGTAATGGTTTGGCTCCTTGTCCACAATCATGAGGAAAGACTCCTGCGGGGCCAGTACCAGGGCATCCAATATAAAACGGAGGCCTGGAATAGTCTAGCTCATGATCTTACCAGTGCCACTGGTGTTCCTTGGACTGGTGAGCAGGTCAGGCACCATTATTCTGAACTGAAGTGACGTAAGGAGGATCAACTGGATTAGTGGATCCAGGAGTCCTGTGCAATGCCTAATGCCCCAGTACTGAGTAAGTAGCCATTATATTAAGTAGTTAAGAATTGCTATACTTACCTATAATATGGATAGGTATGTCTCAATATCACTTCATTTACTTCACAGCTGCAGGTGTCCGGACTATGAATCAGCAAGTCCATGAAGATAGGTTGCAAAGGCTGCATCATCAGGCAGGTTAGTAATTATTCTGCATGCACTGTTGTATAAAATAAATGAGAGAGCCTTCAAAAAGTGTTTTAACCCAATAAATAAAGGTGTAATAATCCTTTAATAAATGTATAATTCCTGGTGTGTGTCTGTGTCATTTTTTTTATATGTTGTTGTACTGTTGCATTTTGCAAATAGTACTGTTGTATTAAGCATGTATTAAGCAGTGTTAACCCACACTTGGGTAGGTCCATATAGCGTGGATGAAGTGAGTGCCAGTAGCTTTTATGCATATTTACAGCCCTCAACTGTTGGTTCATGCCCAGCATGTACAGGTTAATCTGGCACATGAGTAGCTTGGTATTTTGTTCCCCAGAAATGTCAGTGTGCTGACAGAAATGTAGGGAGCTGTTAACGTATAACTGATACTTTCACCTGAACATATCTAGATAATTATATGAAAGTAGAGCTGTTGATTTACCATCTTAGCAGTAGTGTGTATTTGAGCAACTCTCAAAATATGTAGCAGTAACATCTGCATCTTGGACAGTTTGTATGTAAGATACAGCTCATGTATATAATGATCTAGCAAAATCCAATTGCACAATATAAGGACATTGGGTAGTGTAATAATACATGTAAGGGACATATAATTGCAGTTAATAGGAATGTAGTGAAAACTAGAAGGATATTTAAGTTGTTAATTGAGCTATCCTTTTCCACCCTACTGTATGTGCATAAATAATGCAGTTCCACACCTCAATCAGTATGTCTAATTTCAAAACATCTGTCCTATTGATTTATAAATATTTGCATTTATTTCTATGCATGTGCCCTGTTAAAATACCATAATATTGGTGTCCTGTTGCCATCAATTCAACCTACATGCTGTTGTAATGTCCACTATTGTTCTATATATGCATGTGTTGTGCTTGCTTTTCAACTGTTGAAAATCTGGTGTGTTGGGTTAATGTGAATACTTCTGCATGCTGTTATAACTAATTGGGAATGCTGTTGACAGTTACTAACCCATATCTTTATTAAACCCTCCAAAACCTAGTTCGTATGGGAAGGCCGATCCCAGCGAACCCACCTGTTCCACCTCAGCTGGCCATGGCACCTGGCACCAGCAGGTCCAGTGCCCAGCCTGGGACCACCTCCTCCATTGGCCCTGTGCCACCATTGCACTGCAGAGGATGGGGCTCAGCCCCCCCGTGCAAGCGTGGGAGGAGGAGGGCCACCTATCACCCTTCGAATGGCCCGGGCTTTGGTGCGTAGAGAGAGATTGAACGTTCTGTTGCAAAACCTATATGCCAGCTTGTGGTACGAGTGGCACGACTCCCGGGTCAGCCTGTCCCTCCTACACAGCCCCCAGCACAGCCACCCTCTGGACTGTGAAAGTGCAGTGGTGACTGCCCATGGGTGGGGACCTCAGTACCATGGTTTCCATCTGTGGGCTCATGGGCTTGTGATTTCCAAACATCCCTCCCCGTCAAAGGTGTTCAACCACCACATGTGTCATATACTGCCCCTGTATGCATCTTGTTTGTCTTGTCTTTTACCTCCCCAACCTACCTCCCCAAATATAGCTACTTCCCCTACCCCACATTCCACTCTCACCTAAAAAATAAAAAAAAGGGCAATCTGCTCCCAAAAAAAAATTTACGCCCCAAACATAGCTGCCATTTTGCACACATGTCTACTGGACACATAAAATGTAATTTAATTTGCATTACAACATACTTTGTTGTCTTCACCCCTCTCTCAGGGGTTGAACATTTCATATCTACCTCCAAATTTATTCCATATGCACAATTTTTGCTGTTAAAGAAATGGGCAGCTATGGACCTTCCCTACACCTGTCCTGCACATCCCAAGCTACTTTCCATACTGTCTTTCCCTGTTTGTGCCCCTTTTTCACCACTTTCCTATCTCTCCATTTTTCTTTTCTTTCAAAGAAATGAGCGTGGCAGTTAGCGGGAGTAAGCACTATTAAGCAGTAGTTAGCGGGTTTGCGTAAGTGTGCACTTGTTTGTGCTTAGCTAAGCATTGCTAAGCATCATGCAAACCCACTTACAACTGCTTAAAAGTGCCTTAGTCACTCTGTATGTAAGGGCCCTTGTTCTGCTCAGGAGCAAAATCAAACACCTCTGTCAGTCTTGAACTCCGGACCTTGTACACACTACTGAAATAAATATATCATGCATCAGAATGAGTGAATGTAAAGGAAAAATAGGAATGCCATAGCACACAACTTGTTCTGTGGATCTTTACCAACAGTTGTTGTGGGATTACATTACATGACTGTGATAAGAGAAGCAGCCATTCTAGCAGGAAATAATGTTACACCATCACTTTACAACCCCACACAGTATCACAGCAGGACAAATACTGACATATCTGTTTAAGGCAGAGGCCATACCTCCCAACTCTCCCTAAGTTTCAGGGAAGTCCCTGATTTTGACACAAATTTTAGCTCTGTCCCTCTGAATCCCTCCTAAAACTACTGACTTTGGCCAGAAAGGTGGTGAATTACACTTAATGAATAATGACAATAATTAAGAGTTAGATGCTTCTTTTACTTCAGAAAAGGTGTATTAATTCATATGCTCTGATTCTCTCAATGTTTCAACTTAATGGCACTAACATTTTAAAGGTGTCTTGACTTTTTCCTTACTTTTCCCGGAGTCTGTTCAAATATGTACCTGAGTGTTTGAGAGGTCTGGCAGAGGCAGAAATACAGAGGAATATCAGCCTTTCTGCTGTTACACACTGTGCAAATAGCTTTGGAAGGAGTTTTGGAAGCATACCCTTATGTAGGAATACAACACTGAAATACAAATGGATGTAGCCATGTACTGGGTGCAACCAACTGTAACAATGCCATTGCTCTATTGCTGAAAAGACCTGTGTGGTGCGCAGACAAAAAATAACAGGCTAATCTCTGGCTACCATGTGGATAGGTCCACAGTTGAGAGTTATGCAGACAGACTACTTGCCTTGATAAACTAACATGTACACAGCTACCCTATAAGTCCAACAAGATAAAATCCACACAATAATACTTATGCTCTCTGTACTTCTGCACCCCAAACCAAATGTAGAATATACCTGTGTATGCAGGGTCTACCATGGATGTAGGTAAGCATACTCACAGTCTGACATGTGTCCAGTTTTTTCTGAGCAGCTTGTGCTAATGTCAACACTAAAAAGCACAAACTGTTAGAACTGAGTAAATGAATATTCACGGTATAGCAGTTCACAAACAATTCTTGTGCAAAAGGAATACATCTCAATAACTAGCTTTGTATGGCAGTTAATTGTAAAAGTTGAAAAGAAAGTACATCTTTCCATGTATCTTGGGATAGCATTTTGAGGAGTGAGTACATTTCTACACTGACAAGTGGGTACTGGAAGTAGCAACATTAGGTCTGAGTACAAAATGTAAATTTCTGGCTACACCCCTAGCTTCTGATATAAGAACTATACCAACCTTCTGTCTTAAACAATGATGTCCACAGCAAACAAGGATGATCTCCATCTTGGAAAGCTGAAAGGGCCACGCCTACCTGAGTTAGCAATTTATAGTACTGGGTTGCTATGACAGTGATTACTGCAATTACTACACAGCAGGCTGCATGCAATTAGCAAGTGGTGGCCACTAATTGGTGCAGAGGCCATCACATGCTCATGTGCAAATACCTAAAAAAGCATGATGTAGTAGATGTTATTGAAGAATAGTCTACATAATGTGAACCATTCATATATGGCAGCAGTACTTATTGATGCATACATGTTCTGCTTAACTACTGCTATGGACAATAGTGCATACCTGTGGGCAGTGGGACATACCTGTGAAATGTGTAGCTCAGCATTAAATGTCAAAGATCTGATCCATGTTATCTGTGTTCTGTACAGTAGTGTGGCCAATGGCTGTTGTGGGGATTAGCACTGACATTATATAAACATGGGTGTGACAGAACAACACATGCATGATAGTCATATTAAAGTGTAGCGTAGCATTGGCAACTGCTGTAGCAGTCTAGTATGCTTATCTAGCATTTGCAGCTGTATATACCCCCCTAATGTTATTGTGTGTTCATATGTGACACCTGTTTGTGTTGCAGCAAGGCCCAACAGTTCAGCTGTGAGGTCCAGGGACTTACAACAGTGTAGACCTTGTGTGTGTATGCCACACACATACGGAGAAATATATATGTGTCATATATATTCACATCTGTATATGTGCACAGAGCAGGGGACATATTGCAACTGTTTGTAAGGGGTGGAGATATATATGTTGGTGAAGGTTAGTATGAGCATATTTGTATGTAGGTTTTAGTGTGTGACAAACAAGACAGCATACAGTGCTGGTGTATGACATGTGGTGGTTAAACACTGTGGGTGGTTTGTTCAGTTTGCAATGTTGAAGCCAGCGAGGCCTGCTAAAGCTACCTGGGCTGTGAACACCTTCAGTGCATTTATCCCAAGACTGTGCAATTTTATTACATTACTGTACACCTCACATCCTTTGTATAATTGATATTCTCACTATGAAAGCTGAAATGTATATGTGCCTACATATATATGTATATGTACACCAATGGATGTGTATATGTATATGTATGTGTGTGTATATATATATATATATATATATATATAAATATATATATATATATATATATATATATATATATATATATATATATATATATATATATATATATATATATATATATATATATATATACTCATACACACCTACATCTACTTGTTGCAATAGATTCTCTGTACTGTTAACTGACTGTGATGGTCAGTGTGTTTGTGAATACATCAAAGATATGTATCTGTGGGATAGCTTAGTGGGAAACTGTTTATGTCATGGTATTATGGGTCCTTGCTTTGATCCTAGCAAAAGCTGTGTATTCTGTTGCTAGGCAGAAAAAGTTCTATTGCATACAGTGTGATTATGTCCCTTGGTTTTAACCAGGGTGTGTCATTGGAAGCTAAAGCACTACATCTATGAGTATTGATTGGTACGGTACTGATGTTGAATTCAAATCCTGTGTGTACTGTAGTACTGCTTGAAGCTCTGGGCCTGTACAGCAAATTATGGTGTATGTCAACATTACTTTCATCCACTGTTCTGTGTGGTCCCTGTGGTCCCTGTATTCATCACAGATTACATTTATCAAGATTAAGGTTGTGTAAGTACTGACACACAGTACTGTATAGTACACACTGAAAGCTTATCTGGATTGGCATAACTTTGTGTCCTGTAATTATGTCTGATGTGTGTGTGGGTATGTCTGTAACATGTCCTTTGACATGTATGGTAAAACATATAACTGCGTATGTAGCAACATTCATAGTATACTACAGCAGTATGCAACCTATATTCCCAATTGTGCACATATTTTGGACACGGGTTTGCCATTAACAAGTTGTGTGGTATAATAGTAATACATTTACTGGACCTTACACTCATTGTGATGGATGATATATTTTTAAACACATCAGCTTGATGTATATCTGCTGTGGCTAGGTGGTGCATCGTGTTGCAAACAGTGTGCCAGGTACTCTTGTATAGTCTTATATAGTGATTTTATTTTGTTGCTGTGCAGAACATGGTTCATTAGATTGAGAGTGAGCCAGACACTTCCAAGCAGTTGTGGGGTGAGCAGTGATAAGTGGTAGTTAAAGTCTTTCACTCTTGGTTAGCTAATAAGTTGCTATATATGGCAGTTCAGTGATATCTGTACTGTATAATGTTAAATGTGCCATATGACTTGCTCAGACATATTTTCATATTTATGTTGTCCAGGGATCATGGCACACCACAGGAACCCCACTTACAGTAGTGCTGAAGATGACATAATTACTACCAGTATGATTCACACTACATTCTCATGTTCTCACAAACCAGCCAGGACCAGCAGGAGCGTACTGCAATGTGGCAAGATGTTGTCTGCAGGGTAAATGAAGTAGGCCTGCATAACCGGACATATGAGCAGGTACGCCACCACTGCAGTGATCTTCTCAGACATGTCCATCAGTGTGCTGCTGATGTGAGGAGACAACAGCTTGAAACAGGAGGTGGTGTTAATATCCACTCCCCCCTCACCAGAGTGGAGGAGCTGCTCCTGAGCCTGGTGGCACCTGCCCAACAACAGCAGCAGCAGACATACACCATGATGGAGGTTGGAGCCACCCATCAAGCACACATGGAGCAGGCAGGTAACATGGCATATCTGTAGATTACTGTTATCTGTATTGGTAGATCACGCATATGTGAGATGTGGAGTGTGTTGTTAAAAGATGTGGAGCCTGTTGTTGTGCAATACTGATCATTTGGAACCTAATCTGTAGCCCTGTGAATGTAAACTGTTGTTGTACTGTAAGATTGCAAACACACAGTAGCAATGCCACAGTTGTGGCCACTGACAAACTGTCTCATCTCTATGTAGGCCCCTGTGGGGTGACATCAAGGCAGCAGACAGATGGTGAGTGTGTTCTACATTTATTATTGTAAATAAAAAGTGCATGTCATAGTTAAGGTGTAGGCCATGTACACATGTAACACACCTACCCATAATGCATGCTGTGCATGTTTGGTGTAAGACCACGCACATCTCACTAATGTGATTAGCTGCCTCAAACACATAATACCCAGACCATCTCAAACAAATGTGGCTAGACTGTAGTGACCATTGGATAGGCACAGTTGATACTCAACATGCACATAACATACACATCTATGTCATACACAGAGCATTTTAACATGCTACACATAAAGGATTCCCAAACCCTCTGTAAAGACGCACTCCAGTATTCAAAATCTCATCCACACATAACACATAATATACCTAAGAGGTATAGGCCTATCATGGGGCTTTTAAACACTCTGCGACACACTACACATTCATGTCAGGGAATGCTCCTTATTGGCCTCCTTACAAACTCATGTAACAACTGTTTTTGAAATGGTGAATGTAGTCAAGGTAGTACAGTTTCGGTACAGCATGAGTAGTGCTGGTTTGGGAAACATTTGTAGCCTTGAGTGACCACATGATGTTTCATGATGGCCTATGGTACTATACCACATCCAGTTATTGTAACCACAGTACTACACATAGCTTTCATTGATATACACCTTGCTATACACCTTAATGTTGCATGTGTGCACACATATGCACCTTTAAACAATATGCATACCAATCACTATTTGCACAACTGACACATGTGTGTCTTGTGATGCTATTGAGTGACTAGATCATATGACACACATTGGGTATGTGTGGTGTTTAAATATGCAGTTGTGTTTTAGCATGCCATGTCATGGATGACACTGGCATGTCCACAATATGATCCACACTCACCATAAGTACAGTACATTGGGTATGTGGCCAAATGGTATTCCATCAACTATCCATGCACCACTGATGATGTTGTGTGAATACTCATAATGTATGTGCTAAAAATGTGCCTACAATTATTTGCTAAAGACACAGAGGCTGTAATCAGCATTGGATACCTATCTGACACACAGATACACATCCAGCCATGGTATGTACACCTGTTTGTTATGGTGCACAGTACATTACAGAGTTTTGAATACCTGCACAGCAATGTTGTGTCCATGTATGCATTGTGTTCCATGGGGAGGCCCATCACCTAATAACAAAACACATGCATCAAAGCCATGTATACTGTTAGTAACAAGGACTGTCTACACTTGCACTGCATGCTGTTGAGCAACACATGTCCTGCATGCTGACATGTGTGATACTGTTTTCCTTGTGATACTGTACCCCACCATCACCTGTTATTGTGTATGTTCTGAGATTGCTGGTGCTGTGTGTGTGCTTTAGGGAGGAGTGTATTTTTGTATGCGTGCATGTGTGCATGTGGTCTGACATCATGTTCAGGTCTTAAAGTGTGATTCCTGTTTTCCTCTCATAGGTGCCAAGGTGGGGCTGGTTCAGTACAGCAGGGAACCTGATGTCACTGAGACAGACAGTGATCATGAGGATAGGTGTGTTGAGGCACAGGCAGGTTTGTCATTGTCTGTTGTTGCACCACCAACTGACAGTACACAAGTCTCCACCCCATCCATGCACATAGTCATACTGCCTGTACATCCATCACCATTGCCCTTAGCTGAGGGACAGTGTACGGCTGGCACTGGCCAGGACAATGTCATATCTATGGCACATGTATCAGGACACAGCAGCCATAGCCAGATGTCTGGAATGGTACCCCATAGGCAGATGCCCACGGGTTCTCGTCAGAGCACTGCTGGTCATCATGCCCCTGGCAGATGTGCCACACCTCTTTCTACCACATGTATGTTCCAGGCTGTCATGGAGGCACAGACACAAATGGATCGGCACACCAGACAGGGACTAAGGGCACAGAGGGCTCATAACACCTCGGTAAATGACAGTATCCATGACCTAGCAGGTGTCATACGTAATTACACTGAGGTCATTGATAGACATTGGGGTGAGACATTGGATGTCCTCCACAATGTCATCTCCATGTGTCAGGACAGTGCAGGATGGTTGAGACATCGACGTGGACGTATGCCAGCAACATCAGCAGCTGGAGGTAGCCGTGGACGTCCAAGTCACAGCCGCTCCCATAGTGCCAGTACCAGCCCCAGCAATGTTAGGGGGGCTGTCCATAGACCGTCCTAGAAGACCACATGCACATGACTCTGGCCAGTCCCCACAGGGACCTGGATCCAGTGGACATATGTCAACCTCTTTGGATAGTACCCAGTCTGGATTAGTACCTGATACTGTCTGTAGCACCCCTGCCAGGCACAGGTTTCGTATCCATGGCCAGAGATGGTGATCTGTAAAGCCTGCCAGGTACAGTCTGTAGCTGTCTCACAAATCTCCATATATGGCAGCCACATGGTGGAACTGTGTGCATGCAGACACACACACACATAAACCAGAAACCTAGGGCAAACACATACCCGCACACATTACATCAACATTGGCCCATAACAGTACTCATGGCCCTCACACACACACACACACACACACACACACACACACACACACACACACACACACACACACACACACACACACACACACACACACACACACACACACTCACACACACACATGTCGATTGTATGGCTCAGTGTAGGCCTCTGGCAAACCAACAACACACCCTGTGCATATGATGAAAGCTGTGCCACCTCCTGTCATCTGTAACATTGATGCAGGAACAGGCTAATATGGTGCTGATGCACAGAGTGACTTTAATAAAGTATAGCAATGGTTGAATGTGTAGCATGTTGTCAGCAGTAAAGTGTAATGATATCCTTGAAGGTGTAGCTGAGCAGGCATGATGCATTAAAGCTGTAATTAGCAATGTTGTATTGTTTGCACCAGTGTTTATTCCAATTGTGTTTTGTTTGCCCCTTGGCTGATGTGTGTAGTTGTGTCAGCATGTGTTTATACAGTGGAGAGTAAGTGTGTTGTGTGTGCAGCACAGGTCTGCAGGTGTACATTTGTGAACATGGTGGAGGTGCACTGTCTGCATGTATGTGCATATTGGACACATGGGCAGGGTGACATGCCCTGTATTGGCCAGTGTTAACACTCCATACTTTCTATTGGTGGCCAGTATGCATTGTACTACACACATTTTGGAACTTGAGTACACATTCATGTGTATGACACGGGTTGACACTGTGTTGTGGGTGATGCTGTTGTTGCTAGCTGTCATTGGTTTGCATTACTAAGGTTAACACTGTCCCAGCTGCATAATCCTTTATTAATGCACACTGTTCACCTACAGGGTTGCGTGGACCATGCTATCATAAACACAAGAAATTTTCACTTATATACAGTAAAAGTGCATTAGTCTCATGGACCCCTGCCATAAACTAAATATATAATAGAAGATGTGAAGTTGTACCAAAAAAGTTACATACCAAGAAGGGATAACCTCTCTGGTCAGTATCATTGGGAAAATACAATCCCTCAATAAACATATAAGGAAAGCTTCAAAATACAAAATGGCAAGGATTCCAAAGACAACATTAAAACTTTCTTCAGTGTTGTTCATAATCTACAGGGGAAATCTCAGATCGGGTCACAGTTAATGTAAATGGTCACAAAGTACACTTATCTGACTGACATTACCAATTCCTTGTCAGACAGTTTGAATGTGGATTTCACCACCCTGTCATTACACAAGGGCCACATTTCCAGACCTGAAGAATGTAAAACCTGATGATTCACAGACACTCTAGTTAAAACATCTCTTTAACAAAGTACACACCACAGTGGCAATGGTCCTGGACAGTGTCCCTGGCTGTGTCATACACAAGCTGACATATGAAGTCACCACTCACCTAAATGCTCTGTCAAGATGCAGCCTCTATACAGGTTACATACTTGTAGAATGACGCACGGTAATGGTGTTCACAGTCCAGAAGGGTTGAGCTACAATGTCTTCTTCTTCTTCTTCTCCTTTCGGATGCTCCCATTAGGGGTCACCACAGTACATCATTTCTTCCTGGCCTCTGCATATTGCACTATCACACCATCCACCTGCATGTTCTCTCTCACCACAGCCATAAACCTCATCGTAGGCATTCCTCTTTTCCTGTTACCTGGTGGCTTCATCCTTAGCATCTATTTCACAATATACTCTGCAACCCTCCTCAGCACATGTACAAACCAACTTAATCCTGCCTATCTGGCATGGTTTCCTAACCTTCAAACCTGGCCTGACCCTCTAATATACTTATTCTTAATCCTGTCCACCCTCATCACACCCAGTGCAAATGTTAACATAAATTGATTAAGGGTAGAACTACAACAGGTCCTGGAAACTCTCACCCTATAAGCCAGGCCAATGTTACCTGGAAGGCTATGGAGCACAGCATTATGGAACTCATTAACAGAGACATTATGAACCTGCAAACACTGCACCATACCCACTTAGGCTCTCTAAAGGCCAGATCATGGCTCCTACACTTAGTAGACCTCATGCCAGTCAACGAGGCTATAGGTGAGGGTGGGGAGGTCAACACAGCCAAGCTATAGCTCACCAGCAATTCATACCCATCCCACATACTGGTATTATACATAACCTCAACAGACTGACCATAAACAATTGTTAGATGATGGCTTGACAACTGATGCACAGATGTAGGACACACAGTAACATTTGCAGCCTCCATGTACTATTCTATGCCAGTAACAAGTGGTATTCACCTGCACTCAGTCCTGGGACCACTCCTGTTTGGCATATAGCTTTCTTAGGTACAGTAGGGATATGTCTGCCCACGCTTGATGACAGGGCATACTGTGGGCTATACTTTATTCTCCAGATGACACACACACACATCCTCCAAAAGGGTATCATACAGACAGATACCTGGTGTCAAACTCATGCTGTAAAGCTATAAGCCTGAGAAAGCATAGTTATCCACTTTTAGAAAACAAAGTATCCCCAGAGTACCACATAGGTAGTAGCCCCCAAAATATGGAACATGTACTAATGTACATGTGTTAAGTCATCTCTCCTTTCATAATCACATTAGCAAAGGGTTTTGGAAATCCCTCTGTGGAGCACATAAGCAATAAAGGGTTTGCATGCAGATCCACAGAGGTTGTTGCACACCTATAATGATTAGTCATCTTTGCCAGACTTTGCTTGCTTTGGAACAGGTTTCAAATATACCTCAAGCATAAACCCTCACTCACATTCTTCAATAGAAACCGTGATGAGTGGATGTGAAACGGAAGACGTAGCCCAGGGATCACTGCAGTGGCTAAGATTGTCACAAGCATACAAAAGTGACCTAAGGTCTGGAAAGTGCCAGCACGCTCTGGCAAAGATAACACATGTGTTCATGGAGAAAGCAGAGTACCAACCTATGAAATACTTGAGTTCACATGTATGTATATGGATTTGCCCCACAGCTACCTTACATGTGTAATGCACATACAGTCGTCATTGTGATATGTCATACACTAGAAAAATCAAAATCCACTCCACAGTGACCAACGGTGTCACACACCTGGAGCACAGACACACACAGTCAGCAAGTCAAAGATTCAAACTCTTTCCTAACTACATTATGATACTATAGCAGTATGCATTTACATAATGCACTATACACATTACTGGGAAATTTATCTTTTCACAGGTATATTTGTAGGTTGGTGACATCATCAGACTTGAGAAAGATGTGTATACCACTTTTAAGGCGTGTGAGTAGTCTCCAGAAAGGTTGCTCTTCCCTGGGGAGACACACACATCACAGTTAGCAAGTGCAAGATTCAAACCCTACCTAACTACATTATGATACTACAGCAGTATGCATTTCCACAACGCGCTATACACATTATTGAGATTTCACCTCTCCACAGGTATATTTGTAGGATGGTGACATCATCAGACTTGACAAAGATAAGTATACCACTTTTAAGGGGTGTGAGTGGTTTCCAAAAAGGCTGATCTTCCCCAGGAAGACACATACACTCACAGCTGGCAAGTGCAAGATTCTAACCCCTACCTAACTACATTACGAATCTGCGGCAGTATGTATTTACACAACGCGCTATACACATGACTGGAATTGCATTTTTCCACAGGTATATTTGTAAGATGGTGACATCATTGGACTTGACAAAGATGAGTATACCACTTTTAAGGGGTGTGAGTAGTCTCCAAAAAGGTTGCTCTTTCCCAGAGAAACACACACACTTACAGTTCACAAATACAGGATTCACACCCCTACCTCTCTACATTAGGATACTACAGCAGTACGCATTTACACAACGCACTATACACATTACTAGAATATTGCCTTTCCGCAGGTATATTTGTAGGATGGTGACATCATCAGACTTGACAAAGATGAATATACCACTTTTAAGGTGTGTGAGTAGTCCCCAAAAAGGTTGCTCTTCTCCAGGGAGAGACACACACTCACAGGTGATAAGTGTAGGATTCAAACCCTTACCTCACTACTTTATGACACTACAGCAGCATGCATTCACAACGCGCTATACACATTACTGGGATTTCACTTTTCCACTGGTATATTTGTAGGATGGTGACATCATCAGACTTGACAAAAATGAGTAAACCACTTTTAAGGTGTGTAAGTAGTCACCAAAAAGGTTGCTCCTCCTAAGGGAGACACACACACAGTTGGCAAGTGTAAGATTTAGACCCCTACGTAATTATATTCTAATACAACAGCAGTTCACATTTACACAACACGCTATACACATTACTGGGATTTTATCTTTCCACAGGTATATTTGTAGGATGGTGACATCATGAGACTTGACAAAGATGAGTATACCACTTTTAAGGGGTGTGAGTAGTCTCCAAAAAGGTTGCTCTCCCCCCAGGGAGAGACAGACACATGCACACACACACACGCGCACACGCACACAGTTGGCAAGTGCGGTGTTCTTAATCCAAACTAAGTACATCTTTACACTTCAGCAAGCAATATGGAGTTACAGGGTGCAATACAGACATTACTTGCTGACAGTCTGCACAAAGATTTTTTTCACATTTGCTAACCTCAGGAGGCTTATCATACTAGGTGTATTGTGAGTGTCTTGTATGCATAGGCCATGACCATATCATATATGGGTTGATGCACCACATGCTGGCACACACAAGGTCAAACCTTGAGTAGCATCTTACCTTCACCTACATAATACTGCAATATAACAGAAAGATGATAAACTTCAAAAATTGGCTGAGCTTCTGGTGTCATTCAAAGGGGATCTAGTCTTTGTCTGCCTGTGATGACATGATAGACAAGCCTTGTTGCTTTGCTACAGATGGTTTGCATCTGTCGCCCCTAAGCTTCTGAATACTGGCCAAGGCACTTGCTGTCCCCATATTACCTTTTTTAGGCAAGGCTCAAAGGTTCATAGGTTTATAGATAGGTACTAGGCTATTGGCCCTGGGGCCTATACAAGCCCAACCAAAAAGGTACCCTGGCTTTTGCCACCCAAAAAATGTATTTTCCTGTGCCACTGTCAAGCAAAGACACAGAAGTGATCCCCAGGGTGAATTTCCTATTTCCCATCCAATCATCAATATTTTTCTTGAAGAGTGCTAATGAGGAGCATTGTTTGATATAGATAGGTAGTTTATTCTGGAGTATGGGAAGTCTCTGGGACCAGAATATATCCCACCGGCATGTTCTGTTTATTGTGGTGGCAAGGTTTAGGTCCCTAGAGCGTGTAGGTTCATAGGTTCATAGGTAGGTACTAGGCTATCTGCCCGAGGGCATTTATAAGCCTAGCCAGAATATGTTGGCTTTCGCTTTCCTTTTAAATTAGTTTCCTGAGTCTCTGTCTAGCAGGGCCACTGAAGTGATCCCAGGGGTAAATTTACAATTTCCCATCCACTCGTCAAGATTCTTCTTGAAGAGAGTCTGCGAGGGTCTTTGCCTAACATCAACTGGGATTCTATTCCAGAGTGAGGGAAGTCTCTGGGACAGGAATCTATCCCTCCAGCACGTCCTGTGTATTGCTTTGCTGAGGTTTAATTCACTGGAGTGTGTGGCTCTAAGAGATTTGTTTTTCTTGAGGTGGAGCATGTCCATTAATTCCGGGTTGGACATGGCCTTATGCATCAGGCGTAGATCACCTCTGAGCAGGCAGTAAAGAACCAAGTAGAGCTGGAGTTTCTTTAGTCGAGCTGCATAGGGCATCTCTTTCAGGCCTATGATTTGGTGAGGTACTTCTGTGGTCATAACCAGCTGTTGCATGTGCCAATTAAGGTACATACCAAATGGGGGACTGTACTCTATTATGGGCCTAATGAGTGATGACTAGAGGGGCACAATGACCTCTCTTGATCTAGAGGTGAACCCTTTTGTGATTAGGTGGGCTACATAGAAGGAATATCTAACCACTTTGGCAATGTGATTATCAAAGGAGAGGTTACTATCTACCTGGGTCCCCAGGTCCCTAATTACATTTTTGGTACCTAGTGGATTACCACCTATGTGGTAATTTGTGGGCACTTTGTTTTTTCCAAAGGGGATGACTATGCATTTTTTGGCATTCAGCTTGAGGCCATGGTTTTGACACCAGGTTTCTGTCTCTGTAAGACCCTTCTGGAGGATGTCTGTGTCAGCCAGAGAGTCGATTATGGCCCCCAGTTTGCAGTCACTGCGAACTTGGTCAGCCATAGTCCTCCCATGCTAGCCTGTACCTCAGAGAAGTATATACTGAACAGGAGGGGTCCCAGGACCAAGACCTGTGTGATGCCACTTGTGACTGGTTTAGAGTTGGACATGGCACCCACAACTCTGATCATGTGTGTTCTATCCATGAGCCAGTTGGCCACCCATCACGTGACATAGGGGTTAATGTTCAAGCTGGTAAGCTTGTCTATGATGCCAGAGTGGGTAATGGTGTTGAAGGCCTTAGTGAGGTCCAGGTAGGCTGTGTGGACTACCTTCCCTTCATCTGTGGCCTTGGTAACTGTTTCAAAGAAATAAACTAGGTTTAGGAGGCAGGATCTGCCTTTAACAACGCCAAATTGGGTAGGGTCCATTTTCTGGAGGTTCCCAATATCTCTGTTTATGAGTTTCATGATAATTTGCTCCATAGCTTTGCAGACCAGGCTGGTCAGGCTTATAGGGTGATAGTTCCCAGGTTCTGTTGTGGCACCACCTTTGTGGAGTGGGATGACTGTTGCTGTACACCATTCTTTGGATACATAGCCTGTGGTAAGGCTGAATCTGAACAGTGAATTTAGGTGAGGGTTTAGTTCCTTTTGGAGTTCGTCTAAGACTCAGCCTGGGACACCATCCGGTCCCACTGATGCTGTGTTTTTAGCTTTGGAGAGGCCTGTTTTTACTTGCATGCCCATGATATCTGGGGCTCTGCATTCTTCTGGGATGGACACAGGCCTTTTTGGGGGTGGGAGGGTGAAGTTTGCACTAAACTTGTCTGCCAGGATGTTGGCAATGTCAGTTGGTTCAGGGTATTTTTTGCCATTTTGCAGTAGCTCAAAGCATATCTGTGAGTTGCCACCTAAGTGTTTGATATAGCTAAATAAGGCTTTGTGGTTATCTTTAGATTCCTTGGCAATTTTTCTTTAGAAAGTGACCTTGGATGATTTTATGAGTGATCGTAATTTCTTGCTAATAATGATCAGTGATGCCTTTCCTTTTTAGAATTTTTCTCTATCATGTAGTAGTTTACTCCTTCTGTTGTATACCTTATTTATGGCCAAGGGCCACCAGACTGGTTTCCTCTTTTTGGAGGAGTGAGTCTTGGTTTTACTTGGGATGGGTCGATCCATGCATCCCTGTAGATGCTCATATAATGCACTTGTACAGGATTCTGCAGATTGGATAGCATTATCCTGTAGCAAGGGGGCTTTGAAACTTTCCACTTCAGTCTTGAGAAGTGTTAAGTTTGCTTTTGAAAAGGTTTTCACAGTGGTTTCCTTGACCTGGGGTGGGGTCGGGATGTGGATGTCCAGTGTGATTACTTTATGATCTGATCTTACCAGCGAGGGGTTTACCTCTGGTGTGCAACACTGATCCCCCATGTTGGTGATGATCAGGTCCAGTATGTTGTCACCTCTAGTGGGCGTGGTGTCCAGCTGTTCCAGGGCGTTTGAGTTTATAAACTCTAGGAAGCATTGGGCAAAGGAGTTTGTACTTGAGTAATTCTCCCAATCAATGTTTGGATAGTTGAAATCTCCTAATATCATGGTGTTTGGTAGAACCTTTATATTTTCCAGTGTTCTCAGGAATGCTGAGTGAGGGTCCTGAGACAAGGAAGGTGATCTGTAGCAGGCTATGATCTGATAAGCAGCTTTGCCCACTGTTAGCTGCACTTGGTCGGTCTCTGAGGCCTCGTGCTGTGCCACTAACCTGGAGGTGTGGGTATTCTTTATGAAAATGGCTACACCCCCTCCTTTTGTATTTCGGTCCGGGTTTTGGGGCTGAAGCTCGGAGAGATTGGGATTTCTTTGAGTGGAGCATGTCCAACAGCTCTGTGTTTGACAGCTTTGTATGTTAGGCAGAGATCACCTCTGAGCAGGCGATATGCGACAGAGTAAAGCTGGAGTGTTTGGAGACGGTCTGTGTAGGGCATGTATTTGAGGCCACTAATCTTCTTTGTAAGGTATTTCTGTGGGCTTTCCAGTTGTTGTAGATGTCTTGTGAGGTACATACCAAAAGGGCATTGTACTCTATAATGGATCTAATGAGTGATGAGTAGAGGGGAACAATGACCTCTTTTTTTCTGCATGAGAAATCTTTTGTGATGAGGTGTGCCATGTAGAAGGATTTCCTGACTACTGTGGCGATGTGATTATCAAAGGAGAGTCTACTGACCACCTGTGTCTCAAGGTCTCTTATCACACTTTCAGTGTTAAGTATACTACCGCCTATGTTGTAGTTCATGGGTACAGAGTTTTTACCAAAGGGGATGACAATGCACTTTTTGGCATTGAGGTTGAGGCCAGGGCTTTGACACCAGGCATCTGTCTCAGTGAGGCCCTTTTGTAGGATTTCCACATCGTTAGTAGTTTCGATTATGGCTCCTAGTTTGTAGTCATCGGGGAACTTCATTAGCCAAAGATCTTCTGTGTTAGCCTGTACTTCAGGGAAGTAGATACCAAACAGGACAGAACACAGGACTGAACCCTGTGGTACTCCACTTGTCACTGGTCTGAAGTCGGACTTGGAGTCTGCTACTTTCACAGTGTGGGTCCTGTCAGTGAGTCAGTTGGCAAACCATCTTGTGACATAGGGATTTATACCTAGTTTAGTGAGTTTATCTATAATTCCAGAGTGGGGGATGGTGTCAAAAGCCTTGGCAAGATCTAGATAGGATCTGTGAACCACTTTACCCTTGTCAACAGCTTTGGTGACTGCTTCGAAGAAGTCTATCAGGTTTAGGAGACATGATCTGCCTTTTACAAACCCAAAATGGTTGTGGTCCAGAGTTTGGAGATTGCAAATGTCTTTGTTTATAAGTTCCATGATGATACGTTCCATGGCCTGGCAGAACAGGCTCATCAAGCTAATAGGACGCTAGTTCCCAGGGTCTTTGGTGGCTACCCACTTGTGTAGTGGGATAACCATCGCTGTGCGCCATTCAGCAGGCACAAAGCCAGAGGTGAGGCTATGATTGAACATGGTACTTAGGTGTGGTGCCAGTTCGTTCTGTAGTTCGTGTAGAACGCAGCCTGGGATGTTATCTGGTCCCATGGATGCTGTGTTCTTGGCTTTGGAGAGTGGTTTTTACCTGTGCAGACATGATGAGAGCAACTTTGCATTCTTCCGGTATAGAGATGGGCTCATTCATGGATGAGAGGGGGGTAAAGTTAGCACTGATCCTGTCTGCCAGGATGTTGGCAATATCAGTTGGGTCTGTATATTTAGTGCCATTGTGCTGTAACTCAGAGCAGATCTGAGTGTTGCCATTGTGATTCTTGACATAGCTATAGAATGCTTTGTGGATGTCTTTAGAATCAGTGGCAATTTTGTTTTTGTAACTAGCTTTGGAGGATTTTATCAGGGATCGCAGCTTCTTACTGAGGCTTACCAGGGAACTCCTCCACTCATGGGTTTGACCCTCTTTTGCAACACTTTTTTCCTTCTGTTGTGCAGTTTGTTTATGGTAGGGGACCACCAGATTGGCTTCCTTTTCTTGGAGGATAGCATCTTGGTTCTGTTTGGGATAACACAATCCATGCACTCATGTAAGTGCTTATAAAGTGCAATTGTGTAGGATTCAGTAGTCGTAACTGTATTGTCTATATGCATTGTGTCTTGAAGTTCACCACTTCTGTCTTAAGAATCATGA
This sequence comes from Protopterus annectens, assembly GCF_019279795.1. Taxonomy (NCBI): domain Eukaryota; kingdom Metazoa; phylum Chordata; order Ceratodontiformes; family Protopteridae; genus Protopterus; species Protopterus annectens. The sequence goes on from NC_056739.1 coordinate 470,017,285, forward strand.
AGTTGTCTTTGGAGATATTTTTTAACATGGTTTCCTTAATGGGGGGTGGAGGCAGAATGTGGATATGTAGGATAATTAGCTTATGGTCAGATCGGACCAATGAGGCGTTGACTTCAGGTGTGGAACACCGGTCACTCAAGACCAACAAAACCCCATAACCAACACAAATAACCACAAAGTGAGCTAAATGCTACTCATTGCCAGAAGTCTCAGCCTCCAGATGCACACACTCAAGGCACTTCTCAGTGTGGAGAATATTGATATCTGTGCAGTAACAGAAACCTAGTTCAAGGCTCCAGAGAGCACACCAGCAATACCAGGATACTACTCATTCCATACCTTCCAGCATCAGAACCTGGATCATAGCACAACGGGTGGGGATGTATCCATATTCATCAAGGATACCTACACCTTTCTCTACATGCTCTCTACAGGATATGTACCCATAGAATGTTGCACAGCAGCGTTCTTCCCACTCCACAGGGGTGGGGCCACAAAAGACCCTTGGCATTCACACACTATGAACCTGACGAGTCTGATCTGCAAGGCAATGGAGCCAATCATAATGAAAGTCAACAATAAAGACATTGGGGACCTTCACATATTTGAGCACACCGAGTTTGGCTTCATCAAATGCAGATCACACCTCCTGAACTGGGTGGATTTCTTTGAGAGTTACCCAGGCTACAGATGATTGAAATGAGCTCTACACAGCCTACCTATACCTCGCTAAGGCCTTTGACACCATTCCCCAGTCAGGTATCATAGATGAACTCACCAACCTGGGCATGAATCCATACATCACAAGATGGATTGCAAACTGGCTCACAGATAGATCCCACAAATTAAGAGTTGCTTGCTACATGTCAGACTCTACACCCGTAGCAACTGGTGTCCCCCAGGGCTCAGTCCTGGGGTCCCTCCTGTTTTGTATAGACTTCTCAAAAGTACATGCCAACACAGCAGGGTTGTGGTTGACTAAGTTTGCAGGGAACTGTAAAGTGTTTGCCATAATAGATTCCCCAGATGACCCAAATATTCTCCAGAAGGGACTCTGAGACAGATGTGCAGTGTCAGAATCATGGCCTCAAGCTCAATGTGGAAGAATGCATAGTAATCTCCTTTGGTGAAAACAAAATACCCACAAACTACCACATAAGAGTTACCCCCTTAAAACTGACAAGGTAATAAGGGATCTGGGGACACAAGTAGATAGTCATCTTTCCTTTGACAACCATGTTGCCAAAGTGATTGGGATATCCGATGCGGCCCACCTAATCAACAAAGGGTTTGCATCAGGATCAAAAGAGGTAGTGGTGGCCCTCTACTCTTAAGTCATCAGAACCATCATTGAGTACAATGCACCATTTTGTATGTACTCAACAAAGTATATCCAGCAGCTGTAGAGACCACAGAGGTACCTCATCAAGAGGATTACTGGCCTCAAACAGTTGTGTTATGCAACACAACTGGTAAAACTAAATGTGTTCTCCATTGCGTACTACCTACTCAAAGGCACACTCTGCCTAACATACAGAGCCATGTCCAACACATAACTGTTGAACATGCTCCATCTACGGATAACAAAATTGAGTTGCACTACACACTCCAGGGATATGAACCTCACCACAACAATGAATAAACATGCTGGTGGGATAGAGTACCATCCCAGACACTTGCCTTACTGTGGAACACAGAGTCCCAATGTACATCAGACAGAGCCCCTCGCTGACATTTTTCAATAGGAACCTTGATGAGTGGATGGGAAACAGACAATTCACGCCAGACATCACAACAGCAGCCCCACTAGAAAGCGGCTTAGGGTGCTAACTATTACAACTAGGGCTTGGGAGACTACCCAATAGGGTGGTGAAAGCTGCACAACTTGCCTAGGCTAACATATGCCTTCGTAAAGATAGTCTACTAAATACCTATGAGCCAGGTACATGTCTACAGATAGTAGATGTGTACTTCATTGTACAGTCATGTTGTACAGCAGGCACATGGACCACATACACTGTAATGCTTACAGATACTGGTGGCTGTTATATACAGTGGTTGAGATGTGCACCTCATGGCTTTTGTGCCATTGGGATGTGTGCTGGGTGGGACAGTCCTGGATGGCTCCCTGTCATGGTCACCCTCTTACACATCTCTGCCCATCCATCTTTGGCTTATTATACTGTGTTCCCACGATATATATATATATATATATATATATATATATATATATATATATATATATATATATATTTATATAGAGAGAGAGTATATATATATATATATATTTATATAAAGAGAGAGAGAGAGTACTATCACAATGCCGACGTGCACTTGCACGGCTATGAAGTATTCGAACAACAGATGTTCGAATACTTCATATTACGACAGGTGATGTGAGCGAACGTTACCATTGTGAATGGACTGTGCATTCGCAATTCTAATGTTTGCTCATGTGAGGGAATCGCTGTACAGTGCGGTAAGGGAAATACATCCCTTTCCTCACTGTAGTGTGATCTCGGAGTTAGAATATTAATTTGGGGGGGGTGCAGGGGGGCTTGCCCCCCCTGCATAACTGTGTGTTTAGGCTGGTTAGGTAGGTAGTTATGGGACGGGTGGGAGTGCTGTGTATTGCCAAAATGTCATGGCGACATTTTCGACAATACACAGCTGTTTTCGACTTTAGGTAAATTCAGAAATGTTCATTTCCGATGTATAAATTCGAAAATGCAGACACGTTTTTTTCTGATTTTCGAATTTATGATAGTAAACCAATATATATCTATATATATCTATATATATCTATATATATATATATATATCTATATATATATATATATATATATATATATATATATATATATATATCTAGATATATATATATATATATATATATATCTAGATATATATACATATATATATATATATATATATATATATATATATATATATATATATATATATATATATATATATAGATACATACGTAGGTAATAGGCTATCTGCCTGAAGGCATATATTAGTATGGCCAGAGTGTGCAGCTATGACCACACATGGGGTTAGTTCCCTAGGCCTCTGTGTAGTAGAGCTGATGAAGTGATCCATGGTGTTACAGTTCAGTTTCATATACACTCATCAAGGCTCCTCTGGAAGAGTGTCAGTTAGGGACTCAGCTTAATGTAGGTTGGGAGCCTGTTCCAAAGCAAGGGAAGTCTGTGAATTAGTAATATATCCCTCCAGCATGTTCTATTTATTGTTGTGATGATGATATCCCTAGAGCATGTGGCAAAGTGAGAATGGGTTTACTTCAGATAGCGCATGTACATCAGTTCTGCATTGGACATGGACCTGTCTGTTGGGCAGAGATTGCCTGAGTAGGTAGTGAGTTTGCCTGAGTAGATAGTATGCAATAGAGTACAGATTGAGTTAAATTCAGTCTTGTTGCATGGGGCAACTGTTTGAGGCCAGTAATCCTCTTGTTGAAGTACTTCAGTGGTCTTTCCAGCTGCTGAAGGTGCCTAGTCAGATTCATTGCAAGTGTGCCGTGATACTCTTTGATGTGTCTGATGACTGATGAGTAGACGGAACATCTTTTGACCTGCATGCAAAGACCTTGGCAATTTGTGGGAACACATAGCATGATTTTCTAACCACTTTGTGAATGTGTTTCTGGAAGTAGAGATGACTATCCACATGTGTCCATAGATCCCTTATTATTACCTCCATATTTAGGGTGTTGGCACCTATGTGGTCTTTCTATGACTGTAGCTCGAGGCCATAATTTTGACACCACATCTGTCTGACTGAGACCCTTTTTAAGGATGTCTCTGTTGTCACAAACATCGATTATGACAACCTTTTTGCAGTCATCCACAAACTTTGCTAAACATAGCCCTCGTGTGTTTGACTGTATTTCTGAAAAGTATACACCAGACAGGAGGTGTCCCAGGACTGAGCCATGGGGAACAGCAGTTGTTACCAGCTTGAACAGGAGACCACAATTCTTACCTTGTGGAATCTATCTATGCCCCAGTTGGCAATCCATCAGATGACATATGTGTTTATGCACAGGTTGTTGATTTTGTGGCTACGACATGTGTGTGGGATATTGGAAAAGGGCTTTTCAAGGTCTATGTAGGCCATGTGGAGCTCATTTCATTGATGTATGTCCTGGGTGACTGCCTTGAAAACTGTCTAGCAGGTTTAGGAACCATGATCTGCCCCTGACCAAACCAGAATGGGTAGGGTTGGGTATTTGTAGGCTCCCAATAGCTCAGTTTATGAGTTCCATAATGATGGACTCCATGGACTTGCAGATCAGGCTTATTAGGCTTATAAGACTATAGTTACCATGGTCTGTTGTGCACCAACACTTGTGGAGTGTGCCAAACATTGCTGTAACCCATTCAACAGTTTCATATCCTGTACAGAGGGTGAGTCTCAACAGACTGTTCAGGTGCAGGGTCTGTTTGTTTTGGAGTTCACATATGACACAGCCAGGGAAACCATGTCATCCCATATATGTCTTGTTTTTAGGTTTGGATAGAGCTGTTTAACCATTGTATATGTGATTTCTGGGTTTTCACAATCTCCAGGTATGGTAATGGGCCCTTTTGTCAGTGAGAGGGGGATAAATATGTATGAACCTGTCTGACAAGATGTTGGCAATGTCAGTCATGTACATGTATTCATTTACACTTTGCACTGACTCAGAACATATGAGTTTACATTGATATTTATGACATAGAGAAAGAAAGCTTCATGGTTCTCTACGGACGCTTTGGCAATATTTTTGCCAGAACATGGCTTGGATAATGTTAGAAGTGCTCATTGTTTCTTGATGATACTAATCGGAGATTTATTGATCTTCTTTGCATTTTCACTTTCATTGAACAACTTAAGAACTTGTAGTACATAGTTTGATTATGACAGGGGGTCCAATATATTATATAGGTCTGTTTTCATATCACTGTGTGCACAAAGCAGGATTGGTGAATAGTGACAAGTGTCTGGAGTAAGAACTGCAACTGCCAGATATGTGTAGCCCACTGCTGTACTCAGACATGGCCTAAGTGTGCGAGCATGCCCAGTATGACCTTTCAGTATGTTGGTGACTGCTTCATTTGTGTATGAGCATGCCCAGTACGATCTTTCAGTATGTTGCTGACTGAAATTTGCTAAATTTTTTTGTGTGTGTGCGCATGCCCACTATGGACATTTATACTATATGTATGCGTGAAAAATCAAGTTGGTTTTTACTTCAGGGCTCACCTTTGTGCTTCCTGTCGATGCACAACACACTGTGCCTGCAGGGCTTCCATGAGTCAATTTGTATAGACTTATCAACATTTTTACATACGGGGGGACAGCTATTATTTGTACATTTCTACCCGGGGGGGGCACACCTGATTGTTACTGTTGGTGTACATAGGATGAGGGGTAAACTTGACACTTATACACATTTGCTAGGCCTGCACTGCTATGTCAGGTACTCCATTTCAGTCTGTACTGTTGCCTATCATACTAGCTTGAGGCATACCACTGTACTACAGACCTTAGCTTCCAATTACATGCATATTAATTTGTGACTTCATAGCCTATCCACCCCACATCACACTGCCTGGCCTGCTGTTATCTGTCTGTATAGGCCTGGGAGGTTACTCATATGCCTCTTCAGAGGGCAGGACACAACATTTGTTTGTGTTTGCATTTGTCTACAATTGTCCTGCTGGCTGTGACTGTTATGTATGTGACCCCCCCCCCCAGCTGGTATGTGTGAGTGACTTAAGTTGTGTCTGTGCCACTGAAATGCTGTCATGGCTTAGTGGTTCAGTACTGTGACTATAGTGCACAGTATCCTGAGTTCAAGCCCTGTCATTGCTTTTTATTTTCCTGCTGGGCAGACCTGACTGGTTAAGGAACAGTAAAGCAGGTGTGAGCGTGTTTACCCGACTTTGCTCGACTTTACCCAACATTGCCCAATGTTGCACTGCTGAGCGCAGTGTGCAGCTATGAGCAATTGCATTTAAATATGCTCAATACTGGTAAAATTTGCTTAGCAGTGCTTTATACTGCTTAAAATAGGGACTCATGCCTCTGGTGGTGCTGCAGGGCTGCCTGCGTCGGATGCACATATTACACTCCCTATACATGTTTGAAAACAGGTAGTGTCAAGTTAGGCATCCCTTTTACTGTATGTGCAAGTCAGAGGTGTCATTTCCAGGGTTCCTACTGAGTCCTTGTATATGCAATGCATTGCCTCTTTGCCAAGGCCAGGGCATACTGGGCACACCTCCTTCTGCTTACTGGGGCAGGCTCAGGTTGTTCCTCCTCAGAGTCACGCTGTGCCTGTGCAGGCCCTGGCAATAGTGGGGGGCTGTTTGGCCCTGCCCCATGTTGTTCCTGCTGCAGCTTTTTCCACAGGATCATATTGTGTAGCATGGCACATACCATGACAATTTGGGTACATGTAGTTGTTGAGTACTGCAAGGCTCCACCAGATGTGTCCAGGCACTGGAAACATGACTTGAGCATCCCAAACACATGCTCAATTATGTTTCTTGTTTGTGCGTGTGCCTCATTATGTAGTTCTTGTTTGGGGGTGTGTGCATTTCTGATGGGTGTCATCAGACACGGCTCCAGTGCGTATCCAGCATCCTCCACTAGGTGACCATCAGGGATGTCCCCATTGGAAAAATCTCTGGTACAGCTGCATCAGATGCCATATGTGGGAATCATGATAACTTCCAGGGCAGCCAGCACACACATTCATTATTATGCCCTGGGCATTGCACACGACCTAGCAGTTGATGGATGGGAAGTCCTTGCAGTTGATGTAGACCCTACCCTGCTCACTGGGTAGTGCTTTGATGTATGTGCATGCAGTCTATTGCACCCATTACCTCAGGGTATTCTGCTATTTGGTGGAAAAGATGCATATTGCTGGCCAATGCCTCATGGGAATTGGGGAAATATACGTGCTCACTGACATGTGCTGACATGGCATCCAAGAACTGGTGCAGTACTCTGGATGCTGATGCCTATGAAATTCCATTCATATCACCAGTTGGCCTCTGGAAGGTACCTGTAGCTAGTATTCTTAGGCCAACACATACCTTGGTATCCACTGGGATGGGTTCTCCTCTGCTGGTTCTGTGTGTGAGGCGTGGCCGGCACAGCTCAATAATTTGCTGCAGGAGGTCTCTGTCCACCCTATAGCGCTCCACTATCTCCAGCTCATGTAGCCCCTGGTAGGTTACCCTGGGTCTATGCACTCTTCTCCATCTCCTCACTGTGGGTTGCTCAGCAGCATTCACAACATCACCACCCCCAGCACCTTGCACATGTTGGTTTATGATAGCAAGAGCAGCACCTAACATTTTGTCTTAATTTAAAGTTTTTAAGCTTTCCCTCTTTGTATTCTGCAGTGTTGCGGAGTTCTTTGGAAAAAAACAGGGAAGAATGCTGTTTGCAGAGTTTAAAGTGCTGGGCTGGGCTAGTCTGCTACCTGTGTAATTGGCTGATTCTGATATATTTCACCTGGCAGCTCTGCGAGTTCTCCTTGGTTAACTTCCTACTACTTCTTTTCCTTCCTTTTCCCTTTCTGTTTCTGACCAGGGCAGCACTGTGCAAATGAGCACACAAGCTGTGTGCACGTTTGCAAGAGATTTCCGATATATTCACAGTGTACATCTTTAGTTTCTGGTTTTCAAAAAGAACAGCTGTAGACACACCTCTTGCAATCCTGAGCAACTCAGGGCAAACACAAGACCCTGTGCTCCAATAAGCTTACAGCCTTTCTAACACACCCCTTATGATGTTACCTATATTCTACTCTACTACTTACCTACTCCTACACTTACACTCTTGGGACATGGCTCACATGCTGGGGAAAATTGGGATTCACTATCCTTATCCTCATTTGCATAGGATTGCCTACTTAATGCATGGTTACATCTCTCACACTGAGCTTCCCCCCTTAGCAACCACTAGTCAGTGGCCATGTTGTCTTCAGCCTGCCATTCACCTGCATGGCAGGATAAGCTTTTTAGTGAAAATGGCTATTTTTGGCTATTTTTAAATTATTTTCTTGTTTTATAAAGCGCCGCAAGTTTGCGTGGTGATGCGCTATGCTTAAACATCAGAGATCGGGGAAAAAAGTTAGATTTTAATAATTGTAAACATTTATAAATGCCAATGGCCTTATATTTGGCCATTGGCATGCTTCCTCAACTGTATGCACCCTTTATTTGGAACTGTCATAGCTCTGTTTAGCTATTTGCAGAACGGTACTCCGTACATTTCTGAACATTTCTGCAGATAACACTAATCTATTCCACGGACAGGTTAGTGTTTCCTGGATTGCAAATTTACCTCATTTGCATAGCTTTCAGCAGCAAATGAGGTAATTTGCATACCATGATGCTGTCCGTGCAAGAGTAGCTTTAGCAGCTCTCGTGCACGCCCCTGCTGGCTGTACCTGGATCGCACAGCAGACACATTGCCTCCATGAGCTCCTACACTCTTCTTGCACTCCATGCAAGCTTTCATAAATCCAGCCCAGTAACTATTACATTTGCAATATTTTTTAAACAACTTACAATATCTCGGCAACCATTCAAGATACATGTATACTGACAGCAGCATTTTCTTCAGCTAGCTGAGAGCTTTCATATGAGGCTAAAGTGTTGTCTGTGTTACTTGGTTGTTGAGATACTTATAAAAATGTGAAAATTATATCTATATAAATTAATACCATAAAAAACAACAGTTAATGTCTATTTACCTAAACTAGACAGAGGTCAAATGTTAATGCAGTTGAGTTTGCAATGCTTTAAGCTTTAAGATGAAATATTTTAAAACACTGTGCATACCATGGATTTCTAATTATTGGTGCAAATATGAACATGCAATATTTGATGCCCAGAGGCATCATTAGGAGTTAACTGCAGATGCACCTGGAGGTGTCAGTTGGATGTAATGAGTTAAGACAGTGTCACTAATTTTGTCCCATTGCACCCCATGTATGTGTGGCATCCTACAGATGTCCTGGTCTAATGGGTCAAGAGGGTTGACTGGACAGTAAGAGTGTGAATATAGTGTGCTATACTGACATAGAACAGAAATGTATATCAGGTGTTACCTGTGCACATGTCAGCATGAGTAGATGTAGCTGCCTGCCTCATAACAACAGACAAAATGGGATGCAAAATGTCAATTAAATAAGCTGTACTTGTTGTACATGTGTAATCTTAGTTACTGTGCATCCAACAGAGTGGCATTTCTACAGCTACTGGTTGTTGCATTGCCCTGACACAGCCATGGGTACTACAATAAACATGAATATCTGTTTGAAATTGGAGAGGTGTCCAGCTGTGCTTTGATTGTGTGTCCATGCCTACTACAAACAGTTATAGGAACACCAACACAGCTGTATGGACTCAGCAATACCTTACTTGTAAAACCTGCCTCCACCAAAGTAGAGTGATTCCCTTTGCTGGATAGTAGCAATACACAAACCACAGACTTGGTCCCTATATTGGCTGTACAGGGCAAATTAGGAGCAAGCATGAACTTGGCATCAAGTCAGCCTTTATATGATCAAGCATATAAGGTAAGACTAACTATGAATACAAAGTGGACACATCCACCAAGCCCCAAATCACAAGGCCATCTTCACATATGTCTGCAATCTCAGAGGCAACAAACCAACCCACCTTGTAATGGTGGTCAATCAGACCACATACACACACAACATAGCTATAGCCAACCTGCTGTAGATAGGTTTAGAGCAAACATTACTGCCTGACTCAGCATCACTATAGGTGGATATGCATAGCACTCACACCCCACCGCTCTTCACCAGTGAGCAGGTACATATTGTCTACTGAAAGCCAAGTATCCATGGGATTTGAAAACATCCCTGTCCACATCCTACATGAACTCAGGCATGTTATCCCAGCTCCATTACCCACTGTAGTCACACCCAGCCTTGGCACCATCCATGCCCCGTCCACATGAAAGATGGCAAATGTCATCCCCCTGCACAGATATGAATGAGGAGTAGAGGATTATGAAATTAAGTAGCCCTCATTGGGGGGAATATGACACATTAGGACCAGCAGTACAATGTAAGCAGATACAGTGCTGATAGATTACAGGGGTATGGTGTGGTTGTGAGTGGTGGCTACTGGTATTTAATGTAGCTGTGCAGGTTCTGTACATACTATTGTCAAATGTATGAGGTCCTGTGATAAGTTTTCCTTTTTATGTCTTCCACTTGCAATGTTGCATCAGCAAAGGTCAACTTTCTTAGCATCTGAGACAAATATAATCATAGAAGCCATACTATAGAACCATGCCATAATGTCTGGCCGGAGCCAGCAACATCTGCAGGAGAGGACTGGCCTGTGGCACGACCTTGTCCACAGGGTAAATGATGGTGGCCTGCATGCACATACATACGAGCAGGTCCGGCATCATGCAAATTACTTCATACGCCATGCTTGGCAAAGAGCTGCTGCAGTGGCCAAGAACCACACAGCAACAGGTGGGGGCCCAGCCATGCAGCCCCAACTGACACCCACTGAGGAGCTCCTGGGCAACCTTGGGGCACCCATCGCAGTACAACATCAGGCTACAGATCCCCTACATGCTGAAAGTGGGTGGTACCTAGACAATGGACGAGGAGTGTGCAGGTAAGGCTCCAGTGGGGATTACTAGACTAGTGTAGCTGACATACTTGTATTTGTAGAGTATCTACATGCATGTGCCGGGTCAGATTGCAGTTGTGGATGGTGTTTTCTAGTGCATAGAAGTGCGCATGGTGAAGGACAGCAAATTGTGTAGTATTGGGGGGTTGTACTGTAAATGTGCAGACATGTTGCATCCATCCTGTACCAATGCCACATGCGAGTCTGCTGACAATACTTCTCTCCCACAGCTACCTAGGTCCATACAGTCTGCATGTGGGATGGCAGCCTGAAGCTGGTGAGTATGTAATTGTTCTGTTGTGGTTTGCCAATACCCCAGGCATGTGAAGGCCATGCAATGTAGCATGTACACAACTGTCCTTCATAGCCATAGTGCTTTATGTGCATGTTCACTTGTGGTGGGGGTTAACTGCATTGCATCACAGTGGTCAACACAGGGGCCTATCCAAAGAGAATGTAACATCCCTGTAGCATACCTCACAACCTGTCAGTGCAAGACTTCTGGACAGAGACCAACAAAATGGGAGGACAAATGGCCTAAGGTAAGGACATTTGTGAAACATTACTCTCATACAGTGGATATAAACAGTGTACACACCTCTGTTAAGATGCCAGGTGTTTGTGATATATAAACAAATTGAGATCACAATATGTCAGTCCACACCTTTTTGAAACTGTAATGTGACCTATGACATGAACAATTCACTTGTAAAACCAGTCAATCTGTTGGGCACCAAATATGGAGTATACAAACCTTACAGTAAGCTGGATGCATAAGTGTGCATATAATATTTTATTGCAGCAACTTATGATTTATTGACAGCATTCAGTCTGCTTGGGTACACACCTGCCATCTAGTAAAGGCACTCTGTGTAACACCAAGTAACAGTCTGCTGTCCAAGTAGGACATTCATGACATATGCTCAGTTGCCTGCAACAGCAACAGCTATGGCTTGCAGACAGCTTGCAAAGTAGGAAAGGGATTTCACATTTGAAAGATCAGTCAAGAGTAGGGTACAACATTACCATAGCATTGCATACACCATGGAACACAATGGAGACAGTTGTCAAAAGGTGGATTAAGTAAGGGACAATGGTGCTGTTGAAAAGAACCTGACATCCCTCCAAAAAATGATGACACGACATGTCAAAACCTGGTCAGGGAGGCTGCCAGGAGACATACATCAACACTAAGGGAGTTGCAGGAATCTCTTAGAAGTACTGGTGTTGTGTACTACATGTGAGAACACTCTCCTGTATTCTGCATACATCTGGCCTATGGGGTAGGGTCAGAAGATGAAACCATTTCCTCACACCAAAAAACATCCAGGGTGGATACAATTTGCAATACAGCACATCAAGTCTCCCAAAGACATGTGTGAAAATGTGTTATGGTGCAATTAGACAATGATTGACCTTACAGCCACAGTACCGATAGGTATGTGTGGTACACAAACAGCACCTCTCTTAACCTGAAGACCAACATCCCCATGGTGAATCACGCTGGTGGTAGTGGCTTGCTGTAGGGATGCTGTTGCAAAGCCAGAACTGGGCCTGTAGTTACGGTGGTGGGAATTCTGAACAGTTCCAAATAACACCCACATCTGGCCCAAATCCATCAGGCATCTGCAAGAATGCTGAAGATGGGGAGGTGTGTCACCCTTCAACATGACAAAAACCCGAAGCATACATCCAAAGCTACCTAAGAATGGCTCCACCTGAACACACTCATGATTATGGATTGGCCGAGCCAGAGCCTAGACCTACACCAGATAGAAAATCCCAAGTGTGACCTGACGAGGGCTGTGCACATGAGCTGCCCTTGCAATCTGACAGTGTTGGGTGACCATTGCATGGAAGAGTGGCCAAATAATGCCAAGTCAAGGTGTGGTATGCTGATAGACACCTTCATAAGAAGAGTGAATGCTGTAAGTCACTTACAAGGTACTTCAACAAAGTATCATTTTAAGGGTGTGCACACCTATGCAACCACCATATTGTACATATTGTAGTCATTATATTTTGCACATAACACATTTTTTTACCGATTGGATTGCTCAGGTCATATGTCACATGAAAGGTGGGTAACATATTTGAATGCATTATTGTGGTCTCATCTTGTATATTATGAGAACATGACATGTTCACAGCAGTGGCCGCTGGTGACTTCAAATCAAAGTGGGCTGCAGGAGACAACTGAATGGGTGGGGTCAATGGGAAGGGGTGCGGCCAACTAGAAAGAGGAGGGGCTATGCTCAAAACCACAAAAAACTAGCTTTAATTAAATATGCTGCCCTGGGTGCCAAACCCTCATTATGAGAGTCCAATCAAGACAAATGAAGTGTAAAAGAATAAAAATATTTTAATGCATTGGCTGCATGACAGCTTACTTAATATCTAGATGGAAACAAAAAGGTTGTGAGGCATGAAAAAATAAATTACTTTTTAAATACATTACTGGAATGCCAGTCAAAATCAAGTACAAGAAAAACAAGCAGCACTCAACTCAAACCGCTTCTCCTTGCACTGCAGTTCTAATTATAATTTATATTAAGCTTTAATAAAGTACCAAGTAACATGCTGAAAGTAGCAATCTCTGTGATGCCCCCACTTGTAAAAATTTTTCTTACCCAAAAAAGACCTGCTGCCTGACAACTATCTACCTGTTTCATGGGGAAAAACATGATCAAAGTAAAAAATGAAAAGCAAACAAGAAACAAGCTCAAGATACATTGCTTAAAGGATTACTGTACAGGTTATGGACCACACATGAATGGCATTCTGTTTAGTTTACGGGTAAAGCCCTCAGAGATCACTGGAAGTCTCCAAGTGTAATGAGCTTCTTAAAATAATGTAATCCTGTCCTTTATTACAAATACTGTCATATGCATTTCAATACCCAACACTTATACATTATCTAGCTAAGTATTCTCTGCATGGCAACAACAGAAAGGCTTTCAATGTTGGCAGTTCTTTAACAATATACTTATTAAAGCTTACTTGCATGTTATGATCTCAGACAAGCTTACCTGATGGTAATTAAAGCATGGTTACTTAAACACAGAGCAACAGGCACTTTCTGAGTAATAAGCATAAATCAACAGTACAAAAATATGACAGAAACCAGACCATTCTGCAAAATCAAGAATAGATGAAAAGCCACGGTAGTACTTGTAGGGGGGGGGGGGTACCCTGCACATTTACACTGCATAACTGCTCCTTGTCTTGCTTGGACACATCCAGAGTCACTACATGGGGGCGTGGGGTGCAATAAGTATGTCACAATTTGAAATGTCTCTGGCTGATTGATGGCCCTGACACATTTGTCATACCTCTCAACCTCAGAGCAAGAAATCTGGACAAAGACATACATAGAAGTGGGACAAAGACCCAAAAATAAGGACAATTTTTAAATATTGCTCTTATAAACTTAGAAAGATAATAGAATAGTAGGTCTTGCATTAGTATGAATTTTCTGAAGGATATGAAATCTGAAACTCAAATGTCTGTCATTATTTTCTAAATGCAGTCTTTAATGATTTACCACTAATTTGCCAAAAAAACACAATTTTATGGAAATTGGACCAAGAATGTGATGCATAAATATAAAATAGCCACACAATACAGCTGGGAACCTGTCAAAGAAGGGACACTTTTTTAATATTAGTACTGCTAACTTGAGCAGCTGACAAAATAAAAGAATCGGCATGCATTTTTGAAATAAAATTAATCTAACTGATTATTACAGTTATTTCTTAATTGTAAATCCTCCATGTTTTCTTCCAAAATCGCTATTTTGTGGAGGGATTATTAGGGGAAGAGTAACATTTTGAGCCAAATTTGGGGACAGTTGAGAGGTTTGGCTATGCCTAATTCTATAAAGCAATTTATTTGCATGTACCTCTCAACCTGTTAATGCAATAAATCTGGACCAGGCCAAATATATTGGGGGGAACATACAAACAGTACTAAAAATTGCTCTTGTATAAACTGAGACAGTTGATAGAATAACAGGTTTTACTTTAGCATGCATTTTTCTGAAGGTTATGAAGTCTGAAACTCAGTGTGTCATTATTTATTGACTTAATTCCTAAATGATTTTTCAGAAAACCACACATTTTATGAGGAACAAACCAAAAATAAGAAGCAAAAATCTATTCATTCTGTGAAAATCTGGACAATTTGGAGGTATAGTTCAGCTGGGGCTATTTTTTTAGTTTGCTGCTGTTCCCCCTCGCAAAATCATGGTTGAATGGAGCCCTCCCCCCTGCAGCCATTCCAATGATCCATTACTTGGATATTTCACTCAATTTATGATAAACACTAATGTGCATACTGCTTTACTTCTATGAAGATTTGGATTTCATTTGAAAGTTTTATTTTTCATTTTACAGCAAAAACACTTAAGACATCTGCTAAACAAAGCAATGCAGTTCACAATGAAAACAGGCTTAGCATTAAAACTTCTCTGCCCTTGAAACTCACATTCAATGAAACAGCATTGAAACCCACATTCAAAGAAAATACATTTTGCTAGTGGCAGATAAAGATTAACTTTGGGTTGTTTTCAAATTATAGTCCCCTTGCACATGAAACATACATGTGCTCTTTGATACACCTTCCTGATTGTACTAAATTATATTCCGTGTACAATACAGTACAGTTGTTAGACAGCATTTTAAATGTATTGTTTTGAACATTTTTCCAGTAAACAATGTAACAAAATGCATGCACCAATGAGAAAACTAACCAATTCAGAACATTTCCATCATAAAAGTCTACTCAACCTTCTACAGTCCACCAGTATCAGTAAATATGCACAATCTCTGAAGTAGTAAAAGTCATCTAAATAATTCCACATTAAAGAAATCTGCAACAATGAAGAGGTTGCTGCTAGCAAACAACTTTATATGTCATTGTTTATTCATCTACAAATAAAGTGCCTGTTGCCCTTGAGGAATAAATTGCCTATGTTGCATGCATTAAAAAAAAAGGATAAGCTAGTAATATCGCAATAGGGACTGTATGGCAAACTGATAACAGGTTCATAGTTACTACTCAAGGTATCTTTGCCAAAAAGAACTGCAGAATCCATCCACTTTACAACACAGTACAGTATCAGCAATGCATCTATCTATTGTGGGAGTAGAACTCACAGCCTTCTGCATCAAAAGCAAGTATACTACCTGTTGTGCTATTAACAATGCAAGCATACTCAGAATAAGCAGCACTAAAGTTTTGTTCCCCTGCAGCTCTCAGCTCCTTGTAAAATCTACTTGACACGCAGTTGTATCTCTGAACTTTGCAGCACAAGAAATCTGGAAAAAGCCAAAATTTATTGGGGGGGGGGGGACAAAAGCCCAAAAACCAGGGACACATTTTAAACATTGCTTGTATAATGTTGGAAAGTTGCTAGAATAAAATGCTGTGTTACCACCATACATTTCACTGCTACATCTTTAACCCAGGGGACCCTGTGCAAAACAGTCAGAGAAACATAACACTATGCCAAATCAGCTGTTTTGTGAATGAGAGGAAGACTAACTTAAATGGCTACCATTTAGTGAATTAAGTTCTCACCATAGCTGTCAACCTCTTGGCACAAAACACCTGAACAATGCCAATAATGGGGGAATATAGCCCCAAACATATTCAGTGAATTCAATTCTCACCATAGCTCTCAACCTCTTAGCAAAAAACATGTGGACAAAGCCAGTAATGGGGGGGGATACAGCCCCCAAACATTCAATGAATTCAGTTCTCACCATAGATAACTCTCAACCTTAGCACAAAATACCTGGACGAAGCCAATAAGGGGGAATACAGTCCCAAAAATAGGGACATATTTAAAATATCCATGTTATAAACTTAGAAAACTGCTAGAATAAACAGTTTTGTGTTACCATATACTTTCTGAAGAATATGAAGTCTGAACTTCAAATGCCTGTTATTTTTAAACATTTAACCAGGAAACTAGTCTGACTTGGAACAAAAGACAATTTTCAGCAGAGCAGGGAGAAATGCCAGACACATCTTTGTAAGATGGGAGTATATGCAGACACCACACAGAAGGCACCCCAGCCAAGAATCAAACCAGAGAACCTGTAGCTGTTATGCAGCAATGCTACCAGTGCACCACTGCACTACAGACTTTGCAAGGAAAAATGTAGATGCAGAAACCACAAATTTTATGAGGAACAGAACAAATATCAGGCAAAAATCTGCAATTTTTTTTAGAAATGGTGGTAGATAGGGAATTCAGGTCCTTGCCACCTGCATCCAAGGTACAGGGTTCAAGCCTGAGTATCTCTACCCAACATTTGTTCTCTCTAACCACCAGTATATAGCAACTGGGGCATTATACACACACACACACACACACACACACACACCCTTCGTCCAGCAGTATAATTCATGTCACAAAGCCTTCACCTACCTGCTGTAAAACATGTTCTACCCATTTCATGAATGAAGCCCACAATCTAGCCAGTGACCAAACACCTACCCGAAGCCTTTGTCCAGCAGTAATCCATGAACAAAGCCTGCACAGCAGTGAAAGTCTTACGAGAGTAGCTCACTCCTCAGTTCTCATTGGTTCTGCCTGCAGCTGAAGCAGTCTGGAGCTCCTCTGTTCTGTGCGGTCGTCACCATCCTGGGTATCTCACAGCAATGATTGCTGGCTACCTCTTTGTCTGTATCCGGACTGCTGATAAAGCCAGTCTGAGTTTTCTAATGTGTCCACGCATGCGCAGAGGAGTCCGGTCCCGTGATTTTTGTTTTCTTGTTTTACAGATTTTTTTCTTTTCTTTTTTCTAGGTGGGAGGGCTGCATTCCGGCAGTCTGATAGCATGAGCCACCCATGGTTAACAGGGTTGTGTACACTTATCATATCCACTGTAAGCTTAGAATGTTGGTGGTGTAACAGGAATTGTGTGTCCATACATTTACTGCTGGTTTGGAGGTCTGACATTCAAATGCATGTCATTAATCAGTGATGTCACTCCTCAGTTCATCCCCCTTATGTATCATAGAAACACAGGGGTATGAGAAACAGAGCAAACATATGAGCCAGACATGTACACATCCTGCAAGAATCAGTACAGTTGTGAGGTATGTTCTGTAGTACTTGCCACTCTGCTATACAGGTGAACAGCAATGATGTGTACATGGGTGCAGTCTGTGCTGGGGAAGGACCATCACCTACTAACACTAATCACTTATCCCAGAGCTCTGTACTGTTAGTTACATGTAGTAAAACTAGTAGCAATGCATGATGTTGAGGGCCATATGTCATGCATGCCACCATTTGGGTAATGTGTGGTATGTGTAACAGATTTGTGCCACCTCATCTGTAAGTGTGTGTGTGTGTGTGTGTGTGTGTGTGTGTGTGTGTGTGTGTGTGTGTGTGTGTGTGTGTGTGTGTATGTATGCACTGGCGTGTCTGTACCACCTAACCTCAAAGTGCAGGTATTAATGTACATATGTTGTCTTCCCCTCACAGGTGGCAATGGGGTTTGGGGTCCCTCCCACTTGGAAACTGATGTCATTATCTTTGCAGACTCTGACAATGATGATACGAATAGTGAGATACAGGTGGGGTTGTCAGGGGCTGATTCTGTACCATTTGTTGGCATCCCACTCTTGTCCGCACCATCCCCGCACACAGTGACAATGCCCACAATGCCCCATCACCAGTGGCCACAGATGATGAACAGTTGGTAGGTGGTGGCATTGAAAAGGCTAGTGTGGTGACTATGGCAAGTGTGAGTGTAGACAATGGCCATAGCCAGAGTGCAGGCAAAGTCTCGCACAGGCGGATGGATAGGGGTGCTCACAGAAGGACCACTGCTTGTCAATCCGATGTCAAAAGTGCCAAAGTAGAAGTCACCAGATGCATGTTTGAGGCTGTCATGGATGCACAGGCATGTAGCAGACACCACACCAGACAAATACTCAGGGGTGGTGTATGCAACTCTTCATGATTTACGTGGTGACATACATGACCTTGTTGAGGCCACAGGTTGAAATACTGAGGTCATGAATAGATGGTGGGGTGAGACCTTGACAGTCATGACTGTGGCATGTCTGTGGTAGAGCAAGTGTTGGGAGATGGGCATCAGCCACATGGACATAGGTCAGCACCAACAACAGCTGAGAGTCTAAGGGGCCATGCATCTTCACACTCCTGTAGTGGCAGTGACACCAGCACTACTGAAGGGGGTTGCTGTCCACATCACACCGGAGCAGGCCATGGGCACGTCATCCTGTCCTGTCAGGGGCACAGATCCAGCAGACAACAGTCACCATCAGGAGGCAGTATTGCATCTGTCCTTTGGCCTGTTGGTGCCAATGAATCCCCTAGCAGGACCAGTTCCTATGTCCATGGTCAGAGACGGTGAACTGGACACCCTGCCAAGTATGGTCCACAGCTGTCCAATGTACCCCTGTGTATGACAGCCACATGGTGTGACTGTGTGCATACATACATACACACACACATCTATCACAGGCAGGTCACCTCCAGACATACACAGCACCTCTGCACAGCCCATTTATTGGATACCCCTCCAAACAAATGCACATTATGTCAACCATGTGGCCCAACCTAGGTCTCTGGCAAACCCACACCACACCCTATGCATATGATGATACCTGTGCCACATCTCTGTCATCCATACCATTGATGCAGGGACATGCTAATATGGGTCTGATGCACAGGATGAATATAGTACAGTGTAGCTATGTAATGCTATGCAAGGCACTGTCTGCTTGCATTTGTTATGGATACACATACCCTTTAAGGGCAGATCCTGCCTCTTAAACCTGGTTGATTTCTTTGAAACAGTCACCAAGGCCATTGACGAGGGGAAGGTGGTCCACACAGCCTACCTGGACCTCGCAAAAGCCTTCGATACAATACCCCACTCGGGCATTATAGATAAGCTCACCAGCTTAAATATAAACCCCTATGTCACTAGATGGATTGCAAACTGGCTCAAGGACAGAATCCACATGGTTAGAATTGCTGGAGCCATGTCAGACTCCAAACCAGTTACAAGTGGTGTCCCACAAGGCTCAGTCCTGGGACCTCTCTTGTTCGGTATATATTTCTCGGAGGTACAGGCCAACACGGAAGGACTGTGGCTGACCAAGTTCGCAGATGACTGCAAACTGGGCGCCATAATCGACTCTCCAGCCGACACAAGCATCCTCCAAAAGGGCCTCATAGAAACAGACAACTGGTGCCAGAGCCATGGCCTTAAGCTAAATGCCAAAAAGTGTATAGTCATCCCCTTTGGCAAAAACAAAGTGCCCACAAATTACATAGGTGGTAATCCAGTAAATACAGAAAAAGTAATTAGGGACCTGGGGACCCAAGTTGATAGCAATCTCTCATTTGACAACCACGTGGCCAAAGTGGTTAGAAAAACATTTTATACAGCCCACCTAATCATGAAGGGATTCACATCTAGATCAGGGGAGGTCATCGTGCCTCTTTACTCATCCCTCATCAGGTCCATAATTGAGTACGATGCCCCTTTTGGGATGTACCTTACCAGACACCTGCAGCAACTGGAAGGACCCCAATAGTACCTCACCAAGAGGATCAAAGGGCTCAAACAAATGCCATATGCTGCCCGGTTAAAGAAACTCCAGCTCTACTCAGTGGCATACCACCTGTTCAGAGGTGATCTGTGCCTGATGTATTAAGCCATGTCCAACCCGGAATTAATGGACATGCTGCACCTCAGAAAATCCAAATCCCATTGAGCTACGCGTTCGAGAGACTTGAATCTCAGCACTGAAATAAATAGGACATGCTGGAGGGACAGATTCATAACCCAGAGGCTCCCTTCACTCTGGAATAAAATCCCAGTCCAGGTTAGGCAGAGTCCCTCATTGACTCTCTTCAAGAGGAATCTTGATGAGTGGATGGGAGATTGTAGGTTTACCCCGGGTATCACTTCTGTGTCACTGTTAGACAGAGGCACAGTATACTAACCTTGAAAAAGGGCATAGCAAAATAAATTTAAAATGGGTGGTGAAAGCCAAACACATTCTGGCTAGGCTTATAAATGCCCTAGGGCAGATAGCCTAGTATGAACCTATGAACCTATGAACATACAGGTGTATGTATCTCATTAGCCAGGATGAATTATTGCTGCTAGTACCACTTACTGAATGTAGCCTGACATGCTGCATTATGTTTGTGTTCCAGGTGTCCATGTGCCTGCAGGCTGTGACCCTGCAGACATTCCCAAGAGGGAGTATAGCAGAGTGGGAATACACTGACCATGTCATAGGCAAGGTGAAGCCTTATATGTACATGTACCAGGTGTGTATGCATGCAACAGTATGTGAGGGACACTGTTGTCAGACAGTTTGAATTTGCATACATAACCCTTATCACAGACAGGTAGCCTTCAGACATGTCAGCTCAGTGTTGTGTAGTACCACAGGCTCATACATACAGAACAGCTTACTGCAGTACTGTCAGCAGGATCCTCACAGCCATTACATTAACTGCAAGAGATTCACTTGTCAACACCAGTTGGTCCTGCAATTTCTTTCCCAGACACTCAACCCTGATGCAGTTGATGAGGGCATACATGATACTGTATATGACAGGTTTGTGGTATGTATTCCTGAGTTCACCTGGTGGAACAGGGAGACAAAATTGTATATCCTTTGCATACACACAGTAAGGACTGACACAGGGGATGTGCACACAGTAACATTAACATAGTTGACAATAGACAGATATGTAAACCTACATTTCCACCTTGATGTGCTGTAACTACTACATACACATGTCATACCCCACATAGATTATATGCATGGGTCATAACACACTAGCTCTTGCAACACATAATGTTCTGAATGCTTTCATGGATGGTGAGATAACCCAGCAGGAATAGGATGTGGAGTCATGTATTGCTCCTACAAGCCTGGACAAGTGATAGTGTAGCAGACATTGTATCAGCATGATGTTTTAGTCAGGTATGATGCCTGGTGCTGGCGTGTGTCACTATACTCACTGTGGATGATTTGGCAACAATATCACATACATGGACATTGTTAAGGGACACAGACCACATATAGGTTGCAAACATCTGAGTATTCCATAGACATCTGTACACAGGACTGATATGGCCTGCACAATAGTTTAACATGCTGCACGTGAGGCAGATGTTACCATGCTATATAAAGTAATGCCATCAGGAGGTGGTAGACAGGCATGGATGGTACACAAATCAAAATATTATCAGCCAAAAACGATATGATCTTCACCCAAAGACACACACTCACAGTTGCCCGTATTGAGATTAGAACTCCTACCTATGTAGTTATTTCTACTATAGTGTTACGCAGTTGTGAGATGCACCACAGAGCTTACATGATTTTACCTTGTCCCAAGGTACTTCTAAGGTGAATGACATCATCAGGCCTAGTAAAGTAGGGTAATGGGAAGTTTACAGGGTGGTACATAACTCAAAATGGTATAACGCACACAGTATACGTTTCTCACACAAACAGCTGCCAGCACTGAGATTAGATCCCCTACCCACACAGTATATGATTCACACACACACACACACACACACACACACACACACACACACACACACACACACACACACTAGCTAGTATTGAGATTAGAACCCCTGCCTATCTAGTTTTTGGACTGTAGAGCTTACTGGGCTGAGAACTGTCCAACAGTGCTGTTAAGGGGAATTACATCAGCGGGAGTGATAAAGTAGGGCAGTGGGTGTGAGACTTATCAAAATACTTCTTCTTACAAACACACACACACACACACACACACACACACACACACACACACACACACACACACACACACTAATTTGCCAGATCTGAAATTAGAACCCTGTTGACTTAGTGATTTGTGCTATAGTTTTACGCAGTTACCACACACACTACAGAATGACAACTGGTCAAATGTGCCAATAAGGGGAATGATATCAGCAGGACTGATACAGTGGGGCACTGGAAGTGTTGTGGGTTGGAATGGCCTAAACCTGTTTCAGCTACAAACAAACAAACACACCCTCACTCTCACAACTGCCACACACACAGTTGCCAGTATTGAGATAAGAACCCCTACCTATCTAGTTATTTGTACTATAGTGCTTTGCAGTTATCACATGCACTACGCAGCTTATAGGGGTGGTCAGTGTCCAACGGTACTTCTAAGGTAAATGAAAGCAGCAGATCATGTGAAGTAGGGCAACGTGAAGTGTACAGAGTGGGAAGAGTCTCCTAATACTTGGACCTATGGAGACACACACACACACACACACACACACACACACACACACACACACACACACACACACACACACACACACACACACACACACATGATGTGATATTATAAACTCATCCTAAGTACAGTTACACATTGGAGCTCACGTTTTATGCTAGTATGTGCAACTGTTTACAACTGGCATGCCACTGTCTAAAACAGGACATCATTGAATGCCGTGCAGGGTATCCATGTGTGTGACTCACTCTGTCTGTGTCCCCCTATGTCTATCTCTGTATCACTGTCTGTCTCTCCGTTCCCCACATCCATGTGTGTGTATGCTTGACATATGTTGTTATCTGTTGCCCATATATATGTGTGTATGTATATGTCACCCAACATATGCAATTATATCACATATGGGCCACCTACAGCTAGCTGAGGGTATTCCTGTCTGATGTGTGTGTGTGTGTGTGTGTGTGTGTGTGTGTGTGTGTGTGTGTGTGTGTGTGTGTGTGTGTGTGTGTGTGTGGAGACAGTTGAGGTGTACATAGCTGTCTGTATGCATGGGCATATATACACAATACAGTCATATATTCCAGTGTGGGTTCCAACATGTCCTGTGATTATCTAAGTGTAGGAGCATGCCCAGTGTGACCTTCTATAGTTAGGGTGGGACTCCATTACAGAGATAGGTGTACTCCAGTTCAGAGTTTTGCTACAGCTTTACCTCTCCGGAGTACACAGGACTTTCCACAGGGTACTTGTTTTGTTTAGCAGACATTTTCTGACATATCTGTAGTCTGAAACTGCAATATATTGTGTCATTACTTAGTGCCAGACATCCTCAGATAATCACAGTGCTTTACCAGAGGAATACTAGTTGTATGATGCATAGACGAATATTATGAGGGCAGCTAAGTAATTTCTTGCCCAACAAGGCCATTTGTGAGGTGTGGCTACAGCCAGTGTAGTAATGACACACACCTGTGTAAGCAGTCCAGCAACCTGGTGATATACTGTCTGGGGATTTCCTGCTTGTGTGGCATCTTTCTAACCTGATATATCACATCCTTGTGTGTGCATACCTCTGATCTGTACATTTTTTGGCAGAATGTCCCGGTATTTGCCTAGAGATTTCATCCTTTCTACATAAACTGATGTTTTTATGGCAAGTTAGTTACATATAATTGAAGTGTGATGCTACAATATAATACAGACATTACTGTTTCAGAATACATAACCTCAGACCATTCCCACTACTGCAAACCCCTCACCCTACCAACTTTCTCAGCATGTAAGGGCAATATTTACACCTGCCTCTCATTTTGTATTTGTTACACTTTTATTTCTGCCCTTGTCAAGACATCTTGCTGTCAGAGATTGTGAGTTATGGGTGTGGGTACAGAGTGTATTTAACTGTTCAGACATGTCCATTATTTGTAAAAGCAAACATAAGTAAAAGGATTATTGAGAATGAGCACTGGTAACAGTACCACAAAGCACTTATATTCACAAAAGCCTTGACACCTCTGTTACACATCCTTCCAAGATGTCACTAATATGTGTAGTATAGCAGTTGGCACTGCAGTTATCTGAGTATGGCCCTGTCAAAGGCAACACTATACCTAGGGCAGTACAAGACTACTGACAGGAGAGCATGCTGGCCAGATCCAGACAGTATTAACCACACATACACATAGCTCATTGACCCCTGCATATTGTGGACAGGCAACATGTTTACATGTGTATTGGTACAGCCCTGCCAATGTATGCTATTTTCATGCAAACATATATGTTACTGCATTTGTGTGGGTATATGGGGGCACACCTGTCAATTGTACACATTTGCACAGACTGTGCTGATACTTGTTTTACATTTTGGTTCCATTTACCATACTAATTTGCCCTGTCTTGGGACTTGGAGGCATATCAGTAAAGAGCTGGAACTCCAAAAACACACCCCCTGCATAAGGCTGATGCACAGGCCCAAAATGAACAGGAACTTCAAAAAAGCAAAGCCAGCACCTCAAAGCATATAACAATTCTTTTATTGTGGCCACACCATGATAAAAATCAGACCAGTTTTGTCAACCAAGCTTTCATCAGTGATCAAGTACAAGGCATAAATCCCTCTATTTATACCATAATTAATCATTCTCAATTAACCAAACATCCATATTTAAAGCAACAGCCAACCCTTTCACCAGAACCAAGTTTATTATATATGATCATTTAAACCTGGGGAAAACAACCCTTCTCCTTTTTATTTAATATAGCATGCCATCCCAGTGTATTCATCCTATCCCCCAAAACTTTGTCAATAACCACAAAATGATATTTTGCATTATTATATTTCAATGTGTGCTTATATAAAGCATTTGGCATACGCTTAGTATGAATATCACTCATATGTTCAGATATGCATACCCGTATGGGCCTCAAAGTCTGCCTAACATAAAAGGCATTACATGAGCATGTAACCAGGTATACCAGCTAATTCAACCCACAGTTTGCAAAACATTCCATATCATAAACCTTACAAGTATTCTTACTGGAAAATTGTTTAGTTTTTAACATTTTGGTTCCATTTACCATACTAATTTGCTCTGTCTTGGAATGTGGAGGCATATCAGTAAAGAGCCCAGGTCAGATTGCACTGGCATTCATTTGAGTTTCAGACTTCTTACCCTTCATAGCCTTACTGCAACTGCGGGTCCTGCTATGCTATCACTGTGTGAATTTGTAGGGGGTTAATATAACATTGCCACCATTTGTGTGCCTTTACCAGACATTTTACTGTGGCTTTCTACAACTGGCTTGCTGTGTGGATGTGAGGGGTGGTTATGGAACCCCCACCCTTACATCCATGTCTGTGACCTATGACCCCCCCCCCCCCCGAGTTAGATGTCCTCACACATATACTGCAGTGGAATTTGCCACCTTGTGTACTACTGTATAGTGTGTGGATGCCAGTTTTGACCAGACATTTCTTGGTGTCCCACATGGCTGTCAGTTGTGTGCTGCTATCGAAGTAGGCCTCCCCATTCCCTTGCATGCTTGCAGCATTGTCATAGATATGCTAGCAGAACATAGTATTCCATTCATTTATTGTTAAAAAGACTGACTTATCTTGTGCTTGCAGCAGTTGTGAGGATGGTGCTTGAGGGCCACCTATGTTGGATGCACACAGTACACTGCCTACACATGGTAAGTTACAGGTAATGTGATGTGTGTGCCATCCATTTTATTGTGTGTTTGACTCAGTGAGAGGTGTCAGTCCCTGGGGTCCCTACAGTGTCAGTGTGTGTGCTATGTGTTGCCTCTTTGCCAATGCATGAGAATACTGGGGATGCCATCTGCCTACAGAAGCAGGCTCAGGGGCCTCCACCTGTGAGTACTTCTGTGCCTGTGGGGACCTTGGCAATGGTGGTGGGTTGTGTGGCTCTTCCCCATGCTGTTCCTGCTGCAGCTGTTTCTACAGGATCATACTGTGTAGCATGGCACATACTATGAACATGTGTGCACATGTGGCTGGAGAGTACTGCAAGGCTACACCAGATATGTCAAGGCAATGGAAGCGTGACTTGACCATCCCAAACACATGCTCCATAATGATCCTAGTTTGTGCATGTGCCTCATTATGGCATTCTTGTGTGGGTTGTGTTCATTTCTGATGGGTGTCATCATCCACAGCTCCAGTGCATAGTCAGCATCCCCCACCAGATGGTCATACAGGATGCCCCCCACTGACAAATGCCTGGTACAGCTGTGATGAATTTCAGATGTGGGAGTCATGATAGCTTCCAGGACTGCCAGCACACACATTCATGATAATGCCCTAGGCATTGCACATGACCTGGCATTTGATAGAGGGGAATCCGTTGTGGTTTATCTAGGCTCTACCCTGTTCACTGGGTAGTGCCTTGGTGTGGATGTGCATGCAGTCCATGGCACCCAGTACCTCCGGATATTCTGCTACATGGTGGAGGAGACGCAAATTGCTGGTCCTCTCCTCATGGGTGTTGGAGAAGTAAATGAGCTCACCGGCATGTGGTGGCATGGCACACAGGAACTGGTGGACTACCCTGGATGCAGATGCCTGTGAGACCCCCATGATGTCCCCAGTAAGTCTTTATAAAGTATCTGTAGCTAGAATTCTGAAGGCTACACATACCTTGGTATCCACTGGGATAGGTTGCCCTCTGTTGGTTCTAGCTCTGAGTTGAGGCCGGCACAGCTCAGTGATTTGCTGAAGTATGTCTCTGTCCACCCTGTAGCCCTCTGCTATCTCCAGATCATATAGCCCCTGGTAGGTTACCCTGGATATGAATACTCTCCTCCTCCTTGGTTTATGGTCATTGTCAGCATTATCTTCCTCTCCACCAAAAGCCTCTAGCACGTACTGATGGAACAAAGCAATGGTAGCCCCTAACATTTTTCCAGTTAAAATTCCCCTGCATGTATACACCGATGGTGCAGAGTTTGTGAGAAAAAACAGACTGTAAGGTGTTTCCATACTTTATACTGTTGTGCTGGAGATGTTGCCTGTATGATTGGCTGACTATGATACATTCCAGCTGCCACCTATATTACTAGTGACTTTGCTTTGGCCACTGTAAGTGTTAGAGGCATTAGTGGTAATTTTTGCATGATTGCCTTTATTCTGCTGTTCCCCTTTTTTAAATTATTTTTTACTTACATTTCCTCCCATTTCAGCTATGCAGCCACCTGCCAGCTGTATTATTGTGTGCTTTGCAGGGCCCATTGTGAGTTGCAAGAGTCCCATATTAGTGCTTTCTATTTACAGCTCTGCAGCCACCTGCCAGCTGTATTATTGTGTGCTTTGCATGGCCCATTATGAGCTGCAATAGTCCCATATTAGTGATGTCTACCTCATTTCTACTTTATTGTGCTGTTGCCCTTTATTTTTTTTTTTACATCTCCTCCAATTTTCAGCTATGCAACCACCTGCCAGCTGTATTATTGAATGTTTGCAGTGGCCCACTGTGAGCTGCAGAATCCCATATTGCTGATTTGTACTGCATTTCCCTTGTTGTGCTATTTCCTTTTTTCATATATCCTTCCTGTTTAAGCCCTGTAGCTAGTGTAAACAGCAATAAATTGCCCTCCCCTGGGTGCGAACATACTCCTCAGTTCATGGAATAAGACTATACAGCCTCAGACACATCCCCTCACTTTGCTGTGTTTAGCTAAGCACAAACCTGGTCAACAGAACTACAATGTGCTTACAGCAAGCATGACACCCCCCCCCTTTTCATGTTAGTTGCTCCTCCTGCCTACACAATGGTGTTACAGCACCTACATGTTTAGGTGCAGTGTGACACTTAGAAGAATTTGATTCAGTATAAGTTTCCTCATTAACATACCCCACTGCCTTAATCCATAGTTACTGCACTACACAAGAGCCTTCCCCCTTAGCAACCACTGTTCCCTGCCATTATTTTGATTCTGCTTGCCATTGAGTATAATGTAAAAATGCAGGTTTTCCTTAAAATGGACTTTTCACATTATTTTTTTTTTATTTTCCTCGCAATCCCATTTGTGCGGCGCTTCTCTATGCTTAAATGGCCAAGATCGGCCAAAAAATAATAAACTTTTATTTTTATAAAAAATAAACATTTTAACATGCCAATGGACATATATTTGGCCATTGGCATGCCTACACATTAGGGTACATGATTTTATTGGAGCTGTCATGGCTCTGTTTTCATTTTTGCAGAAATGTATTCGGCTAGTAGCCGAATACATTTCTGCAGCTTATACTGGTCCTGCATGGTTACCTACCTGCTTCCTGGATTGCTAATTCACCTCATTTGCATGTTTTTTACCAGCAGGTAAATGAGGTAATTATCATCCCGTGCGGATTTCCATGCAGGAACAGTGTAGGGATGCTCATGCACGTAAAAACTTCACATTCCTGGATCGTGCAGAGGCCATATTTCGTGCAGGAGTGGCTACACTGCTCCTGCATGGAAAATATAATTTCCTGAATCCCAGGCCTTACTTTTTTTGGGATTTCACTGTAGGATACAGATGTCCAATAACTCCAGAAGCCACATAGGAAATCTTCGTCATTTTTGTTTTTCTTTTTTGGTAAGTCATACAATGTGTTAAAATGATACTACCATATTTAAAGTGTACTACAGTGTTTATGGGAAGGTATAGAATTTTGACCTTCGTACTTGTCAGTTTTCAATGTTTAGATGTTTCAGTATAATGGTCACGGAATTCCAGTCTTCAATATCATGGGTTTTTGGAATATAAAAGTAGACCCATATATATATATATATATATATATATATATATATATATATATATATATATATATATATATATACATATATATATATATATATATATATATATATATATCCATGTATAGAGGTATGCATGCATATGATCGACCGGTGGATGGTCGATCAGGTATTGCTGAAAGGAGTGCGGAAACATCCCAAAAAAGCGATTGCAAGTGTTGCGAATCGCAAAATATCGCCCCCTTTTTGACCCATGTTACCACTCATTTAGGTGGTAGAATGATCAGAAATGTTGAATCCGATGTTTATATGACATTCTGACCGGCATTACAAAATTCACGGAGAAAAGTTGGTGTAATACATGGGTTGAGCAATGTGTGCTCGACCATATGAATGTAAACCTATAAATATATATATATATATATATATATATATATACATACATACACACACACACACACACACACACACACACACACACACACACACACACACACCACTCAATGTTAGCAGTTAATTTATAGCTCTAAAATACTTTTTTACATTTACTTCTACAAATCCATTCTTATTATTTACCTGTATTTTTCATTTATTGCTTGTTATTAGCTGAGTAGTGGCATGATCAGAAATTAACTCTTTTAAAATACTGCTCAGTAAAAAAACATGTATGTCAGCATGCAGAAGAAGTTAAGGAATGTAGTCAACAAAATATAAAAACAGGGAAGTTTACATATGTAAATGACTTCTGGATGCAAACACTTAATAGGAAATACAATAGAAGGTGGCATGCACAATTCAATGAAGACAAATGCTTAAACTACTACAACCTACTTATGACTTCTCCTTTGTTATTGGATATGTTTTACCAACCAGCAATTGACTATATGGTGTCTACAATCCTATGACATACATTGCAAAGTGGCATATTGAGGTAAATAAGTTTTATATATGAGGTTTGCTCATTTACTTTTATCGCTTAACTTCATTATTATCAAACCACACTAACCTTAGGGTGTGATTAGGTATATGCATGAGCATATCCTGATTTATCCTGTGTTTTTCTCTACTCCTAGGAAAAATGTCACTGAGATAATCTCATTTATTTATTTAATTTATATATTTGTTTATTTTCAGTTGCTGACTAGGTGAGTCCCACTGGGCCAGTGAATTATTTTCAGGGGAGATCTGAGGTGGTATACATAACAGTGTAAGAAACTTCTCTGTGTGGAAGATTTTCAGTCCATATATTTCTAGTTAACCAGTGTATATTAATCAGATCAGACAATAGTAGTAGAAGTACAAGTAGTGAACGTTACAGACAAAGGCAAATTTCACCAGGGTACTGGGAAGATATTTTTCTTATATATCCATGGAGTGATTTATCAAATGATATTACAAATGCAATAAAGCAAAGAAGGACAAGGTCTGAAGATTTCCATGAAGTTCAGGACTTTTTGCACAGAATTTTGTTAAACAAGTTGCCTATTAAGGAAAGTAAGTAATATAAAGCAATAGCAGAAATAATGTGTTATGACTGCAAGGCAAAGGAAACTGCAAAACATTGTTTTTTAGAATGTAAAATCAGTCAAGTTGCACAGCCTGGCATGCCTGAGATAGCCATGTTGAGCAAAAGCTGGAAGTAAAACCAATCAACCTGCCAAACGTGAACTGAAAATTACTACATTTAATGTAGGTTCACTGACAGGACACAGCTTGGAAGTGGATGATATGAAGACACAGAGTAGGCTGGACATCCTATGTATTCAAGAGACAAGATGGAGGGGCAATACAAGGAAGCCACCTGGCTTGGGATCCAGAGTTGTCTACTCAGGAGGAGGACAGGCTAGAAATGTTGTGGGGAACTGTGGTGAGAGACAGGCTTCAGAGGGCCATTTGGGATGCCACCAGAATTAGTAACAGAATCATGGCAATCAGATTCCAGTGTAATGATAGGGTGGTATTTATAATCTCAGCCTATACTCCACAGCAGGGCTGTGATAGTGAGGAAAAGAGTGCATCCAGACACCAGCTGTAGGACCTACTAGATAAAGCAGGACAACATGAATTGGTGGTGATAATGGGTGACTTGAATGCACATATCGAGACAAAATAGGATATGAGGACTGCCTGGGTCCATATGGGTGGGCTAACAGAAATAAAGAAGGAGAGGCCATCCTAGACTTCTGTCTGGCAAATGGATTGATAGTAGCCATCACATGGTTCAGAAAGAGAGACAGTCACAAGATCACCTAGAAGAGTGGCCAACATGCAACTCAGGTAGACTTCCTCCTGGTTACCCATTATATTTTCGAAAGCCGACAATGTTGAATCTGACATTGTCGACATGAGAGTAGCGAAAGTGCAGAACATCGAACGGGTAAACGGAAATCTCCATAAGGAGAGATTTCCATTGACTTTAATGTAGTGCAGTCTCGGAGTTGGTATATTTAACTAGCGAGGGGTGTGGGGGGTGCAGGGGGGTTTGCCCCCACTGCCTACACCCTTTAGATTTTTTTTTTTTTTTAATTTATTTTTTCTGAACATTCAAAATGTTAATGGTTTGATCATTAAAGGTCGACCTTTAGTGATTCGAACCATTAAACTTTTGATGTTCTAATATAGACCCCTTCCTCCTAGCAAGGAAAGGGCACTGGGGTAGAGTCAATAATTGCAAAGTTATCTCCAGTGAAACAGTCAGCCCACAGCATAAATCATTGGTTGCCACAATCAGCTGCAAGCAGTGGTCAAAGAAGGCTCTAAGGTCAACAGAGACCAGGCTGAAGACCTGGAAGTTGACCGGAGAGAAAGCACAATAGTTAAAGGAATTATTTAGGGCTTTAGTACCCAAAGAAGAGGAGGAAATAGGTGGAGTTGAAGAAGAATGGCAGCACCTCAAAACAACATGTGTGAGGACTACAGAACAGAGATATGTGGCCAAGCCAGGTATGGAAATAAAGTACATAAGGGAAGCTGGTGGTGGAATGCAGAAGTACAGGAAGTCATCAAAAGAAAGAAGGAGTGCAGGAAAAAGTGGGAGATACAAACAGGCTTGGAAAGAATACTGGTTGGCTAACAATGAAGTGAATAAAGGAGTTGCAATAGCAAAGAAAAGGGCATCAGAGCCACTCTATAAGCTTCTAGAAAGTACTTCAGTAGGTGGCACAAAGAAACTACGTCAGGTTGCAAGGCAAAGATAGAAAAATAAAGAAAATAGTCAGGCACTCTTCATAAGGGATGCCAGCAACAACCTAGCTCACCAGTCCATAGAACCTCATAGGCAGATGAAACCACCAGTTTCTGAATGAAGACAACCCACAGAAGCTGTACTTCCCCAGATACAGCCTACAATGAGAAAAGAAGAGGAGCCCACCCTAGAAGAAGTAAGAATAGCACTAAGGAAAATGAAGTCAGGGAAAGCATCAGGCTCAGATGAAGTCACAGCAGATATAATACAGATGATTGGTCAGATATGGAAGAAATGTCTCCTGAGGTATTTCTAGCAGTGTGGAGAGAAAGGAGTATTCTAGATGACTGGAGAATAAACATACTCATGCCAGTGAACAAGAACAAAGCAGACATCCACAACTGTAGGCAGTACAGAGGGATAAAACTTCTGTCACATTGCATGGAAACTCTGGACAGGGTGATTGATAAATGGATATGCAGAGTAGTAGAATGCAAGATGGGAGATGAGTACTTTGGATTCACATCAGGATGCAGTACAACTGACCCAGTGTTTGCAGTGAGACAGATAGTTGAGAAGAAGCTAGAGATGAGGAAAGAGTCCTACTGAGCATTCCTAGACTTGGAGAAGGCATATGACAAGGTCCCAAGAAAGTTGATTTGGGCAGTACTGTGGCAGTTCGAAGTCCCAGAAACATTGGTAGAATTAGTGCAGGCTGTGTACAACGACCCAATGACTCAAGTACAGACAATGTTCCATCTCACTTAGCAGTTCCCAGTGGGAGGGCTGTGCACCAGGGTTCAGCTCTGAGCCCACTGCTGTTCATACTGCTGAAGGACTACATTAGCAAACAGGTTAGAGGGGACAGAACAACAAAATTGCTGTATGCAGACAATGTGGCATTACAGACAGACTCTAAGCAAGAACTGCAGCAAAGAATAGTGGAATGGAATGCAAAACTGTAGGCACATGGGGTGAAACTAAGCACAGATAAGACAGTGATCATGGCAACAAATTGTGGAAATCAGAAGAAGCTGAGAATTGAGATAGAAGGGAAGATAGTGGAACAGGTTAATAGCTTCAAGTTTCTGTTGGGGTGGCTGAGGAGAAGAGAAGTCTGAATGCAGAGGTCAAAGCTAGAATCAGAGGGGCTGCAGCCAACTGGCATAGAGTCTCAAGTGTAACGAATGACAGAAGAATGCCAAAGAAGCTGAAATGTAAAGTGTATGACACAGGGGTGTGACAAGTACTACTGTATGGTAGAGAAACCTAGGCAGTAAAGGCAGAGCAGATAAGGAAAATAGAGGTAAAGGAAATTAAGTGCCAAAGACTCCCTATGCTGTGGAATAAAATCCCGGTATATGTGAGGCAGAGCACCTCGCTGGCCTTGTTCAAGAGAAATCTTGACCAATGGATGGGAGATCGCAGATATACCCCAGGGATTACCTCAGTGTCACTGCTCAACAGAGGCACAGCAAAATAATGGGTATAGTTCCCCATACTAAAGGGGTGGCGTAAGCCACAAAACTATGGGCTAGGCTTGTAAATGCCCTCGGGCAGATAGCCTAGTATGAACCTATGAACCTATAAGAAGAGTGATAGGATACACACTGTGGGACAGATGAAGAAATGAGGACATAAGAGCAGAAGCCAAAGTAGCTCCAATTGCAGAAAAAGATCTAAGAGAACAGATTACAGTGATTTGGACACATGCAAAAAAAGCAGAAAACAATCTGGTGAAGAAGATTTGGGACAGACATGAAGAAGGTAAGCAGAAATGAGGATGTCCAGCAAAGAGGTGGATGTTTTGTGTGAGAGATCTGTGACAGTCAGGCATGAGTGTCAAAGAAGGTAGGAGTGTGGCACTGAATCTAGAGAGAGATGGTGACAGTTAACATGATACCTCGACCCCATGTAGAAAAAGGGAAAAAAGGGGTTGATGATGATGTTAACAAGCATAGGTATCTTGCAAACATACACCTATCCATGTGATTAACCAACTGGTGTACACGTCTCTTCATGGGACCAAAGTAACAGCAATGACTGAAAAACTTCACCACACAGAAGATGCATGTGCTTCAACAGACCCTATTGGAGACCTTGTATGCACATGGCATGTATAATCTTGAGATGTATAATGCAGGTAAGGCCTACCATAACCAGATGTGGCAGGGGCTACTGCAAGACATCAAAGTAGTGGGTGGCCATAGGTCAGTAATACAGATGCATTAAGAGTTACCAATATGTTATTGCATGTCAAGATCAAGGCACATGATATTTCCAAAGACAGACTGACATTTAGGATGGATCACTAATAGAGATGATACACAAAGACAGATACATTTCTGTATTTCTCACCAGGAAAAACAAAACAACCATCCTGCCTGATGGTTGCTAGGATGGAGGATCTAGGCTGGAGATGACTGCCTGACGCTGATTTACAGCTATGAATAGTTTACTCAAGGAAAAATATATACATACCTGTCATCCACATAGATTGAGTTATCAGCAGTGCTACATGCACCACACGGTACATATGAGCTATAGACTATATATACCATTTGCATGCAGCAATCTGTGTACCACATGGTGATGAGTCATAAAATATGGTCTAGCACTGCCAGAGGTATGTTATCCATATGCTTTCATAGATTTCACTAATAGATGAGTCAGCGGAACAACTTGAAACAAGCCTGAG
Organism: Protopterus annectens; assembly: GCF_019279795.1. NCBI lineage: Eukaryota > Metazoa > Chordata > Ceratodontiformes > Protopteridae > Protopterus > Protopterus annectens. The sequence continues at coordinate 470,052,425 of NC_056739.1, forward strand.
GTCTTCAGGACACCTGTGGATAATGATGATGGCACTATGTTCGTAATACAATCTCATGACAAACTGGTAATATTAGTAACACTAAATGTGGTGGGCACACTCACATCACCCATAACCAAGATGAATGTGGAGAAGCATGTTGAACCTCAAGCATCTCCCCTGTTCAGTGAATATCATCCTTTCTATCTCAGCTCCACCCCTTATACACTGCTACACAAGTGTCAATACCATAAGAACCATTTGCAGATATCCACACTGCTTACAAAATTAACCCATACAGCATACAGAAGAAGTGTGGAGCAGACATTACCACAATCACTCCAGAACTTTCCTTGATCTGTGTGTTACCATTGACTTTAAGATGCAGATGTACATGTCAGAGATGTAGGACAGTTATCCAGAATACACATACTACGAAAGGTGAAGTGTGTTGAGTTGCCTGCATAAAGACTAGCAACTACTACAGGGACTGTGCTGTATTCTACAAATGCATGTACAGTAGCATAATGTGTAGGGATCTGGAAGGCAATGCCGGACCATTTGATTTTTACTGGACATTCCCAGGGACAAAGCTGATGCTATCCTAGCTCTACATTGAGTTAATTCTTCTAGGCCAACCACTCAGGTTCCCACATTTCCACCCATCACACTATTCTGTAGTTCTACTACAAGTGACATCTACCCATGACTTTATGGATACCAGTATTTCACTGGAACACCACAGCAGGGGCTCCCAGTCCCAGTATTGTTTTTGGAACATCACAGTGAGAGCAACAGTGGGCTTCCAACACATGTACCTGATGTGGACCACCATCCCCTTGCCCATGACACTACTTGGCCACATGGCACACTTTGCCATCTTTCTAACCTTGAAAGTTCCATCCCATTATTGGAGGATATAATCCCTGCCTCCCCAACTTCGTAGTCATGTGTGTCGCTACTGCATACACTGTGCATGACCTGCCCTTTAGTCTTGTGTTCCTGTCAGATATGACTATGCCATTCCCACATTTGGAAATAATGATGCTGACTGTTCTCTGCAGGTCCCTCAGGTCTGTTTGGCTATGCCAATGTCATATACACAATCTAACCAGTCAGTACACTATAATGCATAGCCAGGGTATGTTACTGTATGTATCATTTTTATACTGTGTTACTCTAGTCAAGACCCTTAGTTGGGGATCAGAAATTGTCTCTTTGACAGTGCCATGAAGTATCGTTTCTGCCTTTACTTTGCATGATGGCTTGCTCACTACAGCAAGAAACTGTGATGAGTCCTTACTTACTCCTCCACTGCAGGTGAAGAAGATGTGGTTTCCATTTCTAGTACCATTTTATGAAGCATGGCACAGAGAGCAGGTATCTTAATGCAGGTCTTGAGAATGCAGAGTAGTGCACTGGAGAAGTTATCCAAGCAGTGAAGCAGGCCTTCATCAGTCCAAACATCTGCAACAGTGCAATAATATACTCCATCTCCCCATGTGGAAGAAGGTCCACAACCATAGCTTAAAAGCATATGTAGCATCACCAGTGCAAAACAACAAAGGATTTTATTATGAGTGGTTTGGTGTATTGTGTTCTGTAAGGGTGGCAATATCATGTATGTGCCAGATGTGGGAATGAAGGAAACTGCCTGGATTATGTAGACGCATTATATACAGAACTCTGTGCACAGCACACCACTTGGCAGCACTGCCAATGGTTTCCTGGATGATACAGTGGACATCATGTGGAGCAGTTCAGGTCTTGATAGCAATGGTTATGTAGTCAATATTCCCCAGGATCTCATACAAGAGGGTTATGATATGAAATTCCAGTATAGTGTGGGTTCTCTCCTCTGCTGTCCTTAGAAACTAAATTTTCTCTGTCAAGTGCTGTGGCACCACATCAAGAAAATAGTGTAGGATTTGCAAGACCAGCACCTACAAAATGCCTGATATGTCCCCATCAGATACAGAAATATTACTATAGCAAAGATGGTTAATGCTACATAAACCTTCATGCTTCTGGGATATATATTCCATGCATCTCCTTTGATTCCATTTGAAGATAGCACATGCCTACTTGCTTTCATATGATGCCTCGATCTATACTGTAGCAGTCAACAATTTCCCAGTCATGCAGGTGATGGTATATCACCCACTGGCTGACTTTTCTGAGACATGGAAGGTGATAATACACAGTATCATAAACAATGGTTCCCAAGACAACAATAATGCTTGTAGTCCACCTACAGTACATGCTACTCCTGTTATCTTAGCAAAAGGGATAACTTCTACACTGTAAACTGATGATGATCAGAATAGCTGACTGTCACAGATAATTGCAGGACTTTTACACATTTATATATCTTGGCTTTATGTCTGAGTTCAACATTTGGATATGTGATGGTTCTCATTAGCATACTGTCAGTCATTTACAATTCATTTTCTGGTTGTTGGAATGAAATGAGTGCCATGGTATGTTACTGCAAACATTGTCACACGATATGTGTCTTTGAATCACCATACTACTTTGCTTAATGGAGTATTGTGTTTGTTTCTGTATACCCCCATGTTAAGTCTAGTGCTATCACTATTAGCATAATCAGCACAGAAAGAAGAATATATGGATTATCTCATTGCTTTACTAGTATACATACAGCAGGGCAGCTTTAACTTGCAGAAGACAAATATATGCAAGGTATTTTTCATTTTTGAAAGAATAACTACGAATTGCTGAAATTTCCTCTGGCTAAGGGACATAATGTGAAACCTCTCTTGTGGAAGTGATTTAAATTTAATTATTTTGTGGTCTCATCACCCAGTGAGGCTAGTAAATGCTGAACCGAGAAACAAAAAAACGAGTATTTTGTAAAATAATGCCATGTGACCTTCTATAGTCCCTGCAATTGTCTGAAAACTTGACATTCTCCTTCCCAGTAAAGGTGGACCTCATCCTGAGTGACCTACTTTTTTTCTGAGCACCTCTTGAGCTACTACCCCCTGCTCCATTACCTAAACACTTTTCTGTCCATCCACGCACTTTCCTATCCATTTCAGTCTCTCTCATCTCTAGAAAGAGCCTCTGGTGTGGAAATAAGTCAAAAGATTTGCTGATGTCAAGCTAATTCACTTACACAGGGCTGTGTCTGTCTTTCTGACTCATGAACTAGTCATAAAAATGTATACTAGAGTGGTCTTGCTAGATCTATCTTTTTCATATCCATAATGGAATTCACTGAGGATTCCATTATGCTCATGAACCTTAACTTAAGGACTGTATGCACCATTTTCTGACTAATGAAGTCTCAGTCACATTGCTGTACTTCCCAGACTGCCCTGTGTTCCACATTTGTAGGTTGGGACTGCCACTATCTGCTTACAGACCCCATTTTTCTGAAACTATCTGTTGTTAAGGAGAAAAGTGGTGATTCAGATTTGTTAAACTGTCCTTGGTTTTGGGGCATTTCTGCATGATTTTTGAGACCACCTTTCTATTTCATCTTAATCGTCTGTTTACCTGTGTTTAATTGAGACTGTTTATTCTATTTTTTGACAAAACTGGATGAGGGAGGTTAGAGAATCCCTTAGAAAATGTGGAAAAAGAGGAATGAAAAAATCTTAAAAGTTTTCTTGTATTAACTACCCCTTTCATCACACTATTTGATCATCTCCACAGCAGAGGAACCAAAAACTAAATCTCGATCCAAAGGAGAATTTAAAATCTAACTTTTATCATCATCTGGAAGGTTTTAAGAATACACCCAGGCAAATCTCCTTGAAAGAGTACCAGTGGCCATATCCCTGGAAGAAGTATCAACTGAGTCATACAGACAATGTAAACAATGAGCTGTGACTTAACATCTGTCCATCCATCCATTGACAACCCCTCTTCCCTTTTTTTACACATGGGATCAAGGAGTCTCTTCAACAGTGACAATCATCTAGATCTGCCAGGTGGGTAATCCTGCAGCTGCTGTTCTTCCATATCACACACTTGCACATACACTCACACCTGTGGCCTATCTGGAGTGTCTAATCCACCTACTTCATGTCTTTGGAATATGGGATGAAACTGGAGCATCCAGCGGAAACCCACTCAAATACAGGGAGGACATGCAGATTTTGCACAGAAGGCACACCAGCTGAGAATCGAACCAGAGAACCTCTTGCTGTGAGGTAATAACTATATCCATTGCAGCACTGTAACAGAAAAAACTAAATAATTTAAAGCAGATTTTTCATCACAGCAAGAAGCTGCAGACAAAACATTCCTCATATTATCACAATTAGTCAGAATAAAATTTTACATATGAGCCTGACAATTAAAAATTCTGAAAATCAAAGTTGCAGAAGCATGCACTTTTTCTCCATAATTATAAATAATCATTCCATCATTATCAGAAGGAGTAGGATTGGAATTAACTAAATGTTTAGCAGCAGTAGAATTAACTAAAGCTATAGCTGCTGGGTCAAGTTTGGGAAGAGTGTATAAAAACCTAAAACACTGAGTAACTTTATACATTCTATCTGTCTTGTGTGTGTGTGTGTGTGTGTGTGGGGGGGGGGGGGGGGGGGGCAACTCGCTTACTATCAAGAAAATTGCAGGCAGTGACACACATATCCTCCAAAGCTGACAGCACTGGAGAAATGAGCAAAGGTTCTAGAAATGCCTTCTCTAACAGCTCATAGTATTTTCTGAGGAAATGAGAAGCCTCATGGTGTTCTCATACTGAAAACATTGGCACACTCTGGAAATGGTCTCGGAGAAAGAGAAAGTTCTCTTCTGAGTCTGAACTAGAAATCTGAGCAGAAAACCTGTGCCTATCCCTTCATCTTCCTTTCCAGATTCAGAATCTTGAATCCTTTCAGGAAAAAGGCATCCATCCTTCTTTTACTGGAAGCTACCTTACAAGAAAGATTAATAGCCTGAATTAAAACCTGAGCCAGACCCAGAAAACTACTCCTGTTTAGGGAACTTTGAGGAGGAGTAGATACATGTTTAGTTTTCTGTTTAGAGGGATCTGATTAAAATATGAATGGTCTGAGGAACAAATAATGACCACAGCAAAGTCACCTACCTGTGGCTAAAGTAAATTGATACCCTGCTGTAGTAACACAGGCTTTTTGTCTAACTTTTTTTGTGGCTGAAAGAATGACTGACCATGGGACCAGTAGTTTGCGCCATGGTAAAGTCATAAATGGTAACTCTTTCTCACAGGAAAATATGGCTTTCATTTATTTTAAACAACTTTTAAACTGACAGGATAAGAGTGCACTTTCATTTAAAAGTACAACACTGTCTCATGACAGTCATTAAAAAAAACTCCTAGCTTTAAAATAACTTTCTGAAACTGGAAAATATTATTAAACAAATCTTTTTTTTTTATGGAAGTTTCTTTCCCTAAAGGAACTTATCTGCCCAGCAAAGGAAAAGCACAAACTGATTATTGATCCTTGAAAGCCTAAGAGGATGGTACTCTTTGACTTAGGTTCAAAATGATATTTCCTGTACTCATCATAACTAGGCATTTGTGCTGTCCATTTTCATTCTTCCTCACTGACTCATCTGCATACATTAGACTTCAGATTCAGCTCTTGAGCTGCTTCCTGTACCCATAATGCTCTATTCCATCCCCATTGCCTCAGAGAAAGTTGGCTACCTAATCTCCACTGACACAAGACAGAGAGGAAATATAAAAATAAAGGCAGGGCTCAGAAGAGTGGGTTCAAAACATAGTCCAACAAGAAAAACAAGGAATGGTGGATGGATGGATGGAAGGGAAGGAAGAATGAAAATGGGCAACATAGATGTCTAGTTATGGTGAGTACATAACAAAAATCTGATGTTGTCCTTCTCATTCTTCCTCATTAATGGGACATAGTTCTCAACAATGTAAACCTTGGGTGGTTCTCATGGAAGAATATTCTGTAGCACTGCAGAATCAAAGGATGCTCTATTTCTAGATATGATGTCCAACTTGTAATGTTAAATAAAGGTATGAACCTTGGACCATGTGGCTATTGCACAGATGTCATCAGTAGAGGTTCTTGACCAAAAGACCAAATGAAGTAGCCAAAGATCAAGTTAAATGAGCTCAGGGAGGTCTTGGCAAGACTAAGTCTTTTTAAGAATAAATCAATGAAATGCAGTCTGTAATCCATTTAGCTATGATAAGTTTAGAAACTGACTGATCCAGGCAATTTGAGGAAAGATGATCAGACTTTCTAAACTGCTTTGTCCTGTTAAGATAAAAATGCAGTTGTCTGTGTACATCAAGGAGATGTCGTATGTACTCTCCCTTATTGGAAAAAATTTTGAAAAAAGACTGGTAGGTTGATGTTATTTTCAGAAGCCATTTTAGGGACAAAGAGAGGATTAGTCTGTAGAGAAACCCTGTCTTTATAAACAATAATGTAAGGGGGTTTCATTGACTGAGCCTGGAGTTCAGAAATTCTATTCACTGTAGTTATGACTACCAGGCAGGCTGGTTTCCATATCAGAAATTTTAGATTACATTTGTCTGATGGTTCAAAAAATTTTTGAGTTAAATCGTGAAGAACTACCGTAAGGTCCCAAGGTGGTGAAGGATGCTTTACTGGAGGTCTGAGAAGAAAAATGCCCTTCATAAAAGCTTTACACAATTTGGAAGAAGCCAGGGAAAAAGGATTTATTTTCTGAATGGAAATTAGAGATTGCTGCCAGCTGATGTTCAGTTGTAGAAAAACTGGCCCCTTTATTAAAAAGGGTTGCAAGAAAAAGAAGAACTGCAGAAGTTGGGTCTGAAAAGGGGTCAGTTTTTGGTCAGAAGCCCAGATAGAAAAGCTTTTTCATTTGCTTCCATACACTTTCTTGGTGGAAGTTTTTTGTGAAGGCAAAATAATATTGCAAACTGTGGAAGAGAACGTGGACTGTCTAAGTATTACTGGAAAAAACATAAGACCGTAAGAAGGGGAGCCAAACTTGCCCTGGCCAGAAAGGGGCAATGAAGATTACTGAGCTCTTTAAGCCTGCTTGCTTTCTGTAAGAATCTTGGAATCAGTGGAAGAGGAGGGTAAGCATAAAGGATACCAGAGGACAAAGTGTGAAGCAGAGCATCTCTCAGTGACTCCTCCTGAAGAGGGATCAGAGCAAAGTACTTGCTGCACTTTTTTTGAGAGGGGAGGCAAATAGGTCACAGCAAGGGTCGCCTAAATTCCTGAAGGTCATATTCACTACTGAATGAATGAGAGACCACCTGTGAGGCATCAGAATAGATCTACTTAGTTTATCTGCCAGCACATTGGTTTTCCCTGGAATGTGCATCACAGTTAGAAAGTGGTCTGAAGAGATCGCCCATTCCCAAAGTCTTATGGCCTCTCTGCACAGGGGTATGATCAGGTTCCTCCTTGTTTGTTGATGTATCAGACTACTGACATGCTGTTGGTCTGAATTGCAATAGTCCTCAGAGGCAGAGATTCTCGAAATGTCTGCAAAGCCAAAAGGGCTGTTCACATCTCTAGAACAATGATATGCAATTTGGTCTCTTGGGGGTACCACATGCCTCGGACCATCCTTCCCAGGAGAACCCCCCCAGTTGGGAAGTATCAGTGGTCACTGTGGCAACTGGATTCGGAAAAGCAAAGGGTGCATGCAGAAAGAGATAGTTGGACTGAATCCACTAATGAATGTGGCATTTGCAAACTGGAGTGAGTTTTATTTGAAAAGGCAGGGACTGATGTAGAATGGATGACTGTACAGCTAAGGTCCATTGGAGAATTTGCATAAAGAAGTGTGCTAAGGGAAGCAGGACTATGGCAGCTGACGTAAACCCCAGTGTCTGAAGCACTAATTTTTCTGGTGAAGGATGAAAGAAGGTATCCAGAACCGGATGTCTCAAAGAAGCAATACGGTGAAAAGGTAAAGATGCCACCTGAGTTGTAGTGTTTAGAAACATTCCAATGAATTCCAAGCTCTGAAATGAAGCAAGTTGAGATTTGGCAAGATTGATTGAAATGCCAAAGGTATTGCATTTCTGGAGCAAATAGTCCCTGACTTGTTGAAGTTGATTCATGGAGGGGGCAGTGAGGAGCCAGTCATCTAGATATGGAAAAACCTGGAATCCTTTGAGCCTCAAGTGAGCTGCTACTACTGCCATGCATTTGGTAGTCACCCTGGGGGCTGTGGTATGTCCAAAGGGCAGAGCTCTAAATTGCTAATAATTGGCAGCCAGCTGAAAGTGAAGATGGCTTCTGGATTGTCTGTCTATTTTTATATGATAGTACACATCCTGGCAGTCTATAGAGCACATCCAATCATCTTTGTGCAGGAGGGGCAGGATGGATGGAACTGTGACTGTTCAGAACTTTGCCTTTTTCACATATTGGTTCAAACCACTTAGATCCAAGATGAGTCTGAGATCCCCTGTTTTCTTTGGCATTAAAAAGAAGTGTGACTAAGTTCTGAATCCTGTCTGGTCAGGTCAGACCACCTGCATGACTCTCTTTTTTCTAGCAGCTTTTGTATTTTGTTGTACTGCCTCTTTCCTCTGACTAGGTGGAACTTCAGGAAGTTTCCTCCTTTGACAAGAAGAAATAAGGGAAAGGGGTATGTACTAACTCGGTATATTATTCTTAGCACACATAAATCTTTTGTGATATTTGTCTAGGTACTAAGAGAATCGCCCCCAAGACAGCCTTCAGAGTTGAACAATTGGGTAGTGCTTCAGGATTGTTGATAGTCTGTCTGAAAAAAAATCTCTAAATCCCTGGTTCTGCAGGCCTCCTCTGCCTCTAGGGTAATGTCTGCCATTGAAATTTCTTCCTCTGCCTCTGGAGGAATTATCCCCCCATGAATCCTGGAAAAAGTCTCTGAGATTTATGGAGCTGCATCTTCTTACTATCTCTCTCGTTTCTAGAGAATGTCCATTGAGAGGTAGAAAACTTGATTCTTACAGCAGACAGGGTTTTTCTATCTTTTTCACTGCAGGTAACCATATCTTTAACTGATGGCCCAAACAAGGAAGTGCCATTAAAAGGGCATTAATAAAAGATGTTTTAAAGGGCTCAAAAAAGTCACACAGTTTTATCCAGGAGTGTCTCCTTAACGTGGTATCTGAACTGGCAGCTTGTGAAGTATGTTCATCTGTATGAGAGATTAATCTCATCAACACATTTGAAACAGAGAAAATGTGGACAGCTGAGAGAAAGTCCTTTTGAAATCCTCAGCAGACAGAGAGAGAGAGAGAGAGATACTTTGTCAAATCTCTCTGCAGAAGAGAGAGAGAGAGAGAGACTTCCTTTGTCAAATCTCTCTGCAGAGAGAGAGAGAGAGAGAGAGAGAGAGAGAGATACTTCCTTTGTCAAATCTCTCTGCAGCCTAGTAAAATGTGCCAAATAATTAAATTAAGTGACTTCATAGCGAAGGCAGCTGAGGCAAACACTCACTTTCCAAATCTGTCCAACTCTCTGGACTCACTGTTCAGCAGATGGACATAAAAGCGATGCTCTGCTAGCTCTTTTTTAGTGGTTGCCACCACCATAGCATCAACAGGGACTCCTCTGCTTCAGTGAGAGCCAAAAATTTGTCCCAGCACTTGAGTATGGGTTCAACAGTGTCCAACTCCCTCCATGCTCAGTGGGAAACCAGGTCAATAAGTTCATCTGCCTGGGGGTGGGCCATCCAAGTCCTAGATGGTCCAGCACCAAAAGCCTCCAGGAGCACTAATTCTTAAGGAGAAGGGGTTTTGGACAACCAGCCATATTTCCATTTAAGGATTTCTAGAATATCTCCAAAGGACATGTCATTAGGTGGTGAACTGGGAATCCTTCTCCCTCATCAAAATCAGTGTCTTCCATGAGAGACTCCATGGTGGAGTCTATGTGTCTCCTCTTACACATCCTCTTCAAAGGAACCTTCTCTGTGGGATGTTCAGGGCAGGTAGAAGAGAGGGGGAGTTCCTCTAGAGGAACTGTCTGAGGCTAACTGGAACTGGCTGTCGCTGTGGAGTAAGTCTGATGGACTCAGAGCTTGGAGCCAATAAGGGGTAGGGATAGGGTTCAAGACATGAGACGATGGTCCTCTATGAATAGAGAAAACCCTTTCTACCACCTTAAATGCTGTGGGACCAGGGTAGACCCTTTCTTCCCTCCGTGGAGATGAAGATTCTGAAGAAATATGTTGGGGCCACCCCTGGATCCAAGCTTCAAGGAGAGAATCAGATCTGAGTTGTCCAGGGGAGAAGCTCTGACAGGAAGGGATGGATCTGACAAAAATGGAGCTGAATCCAACCCCTCAGATTGAGCACTGACATCCCAGCTCTAAGACCTGCTCCAATCCGAGGGCATCGGAACAGAGCCAGTCACTGAAACTGTTGGAGTAGAAGGAGGGACTATCCTTTGATCTGATGCTGAAACTCTAAGTGATCTTGGATCCTGGGACTCTGAAACCATGGGTCTGATTGGAGAGGGAGAAACAATGGACTTTGTAGGCACACTAACAGATCTAGTTGGGGACAGAGCTGTGGGAATCCCCATCTGGATCTGAGCTCTGAGAAATTTAAACATCTTCCTATCCACATCCACCTCTGATGAAATTCTAGAAAACCTAGAAGATGTAATGGAAGTGGTTCAAGAATGTTTCTTTGGAGTCTGGAATAAGTGAGTTGGCAGAGAAGGAGAAATAGGTTTTACTACCTTCTCTGGACTATGGCTTCTGTGAGCTGAACTGGTTCTAGGATCCAAGGACTTGGGATCTGAAAAATAAGTAGATGGCAAGGGAGATATAACTATAGGAACTGACCCTTTCAGATCCAAGGATGACTTTGAATCTGAGAGAAGGCCAAGAGGTTTAGGATCTGAGGAGGCTGGATCTGAGATTTTTATGATATTTTCAATTAGCTCTGAGGAACTCCTGGGACTTTGAGGAGCCTTTTTTCTGGATTCCAAAGAAATTAATTTTGAAGTTTTTGAGGGGGTTTGAGCCCAAACAGAAGCAGGAAGTAGACCTTTAAGAATTAGGTTATTCTGCCTGTCCGATAAAGCTCTCAGATTAAATGTAGAGCATACTGAACAGACCGTGTTAAGATGGTCTGGTCCCAGACAATAAATGCACTTCTTGTGGGCATCTGAGTTTGAGATCTTATGCCCACAAGAAGTGCAATTCTTAAATCCGGATGGTTTCTCCAACATAGCTAAAATGAGAACAGTTCCTTAAGCTAAGAAAAACAACAATAATAACAATAACAACAACAACAAAACAACTTTTTTTTTAAAAGAAAGGGTAGTTGTTAGGAAAAAATTACCAAATAAAAAACAGTAATTGTAAGCCAAAGCAGCCCGGAAAAGGTGCAGAAGGAAACGAGAACAATACTAGCTACGGTATTTAAGTTAATAACTGACAGGTAAAAGAAAGTACCAACAATGCTGTGAAGACTACTAATACTTAGTAGAAGTCAAAGAAAGGAGAAAGAAATCCCTAACACCAGTAACCACTAAGAAGGAGGATGTAGAAAAAGCCTAACAAACCTTTAGAAAGAACTATATAATTTTTTTTAACTATTAGCAATTAGAAGAAAAAAAAACATCTTACTATGCTCAGGAGTGGAATCTACATCTAACCACTATGGCAGCAAATGATATATGATAGCAATGGGGATGGAATAGAGCATTATGAATAGAGGGAGGAACTCTGAAGTCTGGTGTATGCAGCTGACTAGGATCCAATGATTGGATCTGAACCCATTATTGAGGAAGAATGAAAAGGACAACATCAGATTTAAAATGTATCTACTCACCATAACTAGGCATCTGTATTTCCCTTTTTCATTCTTTCTCAACCCATGGGTTTGGATCCAATCCTTGGATCCGACTAGGCCACATACTATAGACATTGAATCCAGCTCTTGAGCTACTCCCTCTAACCATAATGCACTAGTCCATCCCGATTACCTCAGATCAAGTTTGTTGCCATATAACCCTATAGCTAAACAGAGACATGTGTAGTTGATACAGAAAGGAAGGGCTCAAACCTGGAACTGTAGGTTCAAAATACAGTCCAATAGGTCTCTCTAGAAAAATAGATGGGGATGGATGGGAGGGAAGTTGAGCAAGAATGAAAAAAGAAAACATAGATGCTTAGTTATGGTGTGTGCATAACTTTTAAATCCAATGTTGTCCTTTTCATTCTTCCTCAACCCATGAGACAGAGTCCACAGCTACATTGATCTTGGGTGGCCCTCATGGAAGGATATTCAGTAGTACCATCAAACCAGAAGTGTCTCTGTTTCTAGAGATAATATCCAATTTCTAATGAGTAACAAAGGTATGAGAATTGGACCATGTGGCTGCAGCACAAATATCAATAGATGTTCTTGACTAAAAAGCAGATGAAGCAGCCATGGATCTGATTGAATGAGCCTTGGGAGGTTTAGGTAAGGTCAATGCCTTGTTATGAATAAATCCTAGCAATGCAGTCTGTAATCTCTTTGGCTAGAGTGATTTTAGAGACTTGACAACCCCATTTTTTGGTGAAAAAGAGATGAAGAGTTAATCTGATTTTCTAATTGGTTCAGTCCTGTGAATATAAAAAACATAATTGTCTATGTACATCAAAGAGATGAAGCATGTACTCTCTCCCTTATTTGAAAAAATTGAAAGAATACTGGAAAATGAATGGAATGATTAATGTTATTTTCAGAAACCACTTTTGGTAAAAAAAAGAAGGGTTTGTCAGTAAAGTAACTGTATCTTATAAAAATGATGTAAGGGGTTTTAGAAGAAAGAACCTGGAATTCAGATAGTCTCTTTGCAGAAGTAATGGCTATTATGGAAACTGTTTCCCATAAAAGGAATTTTAAATCAGTTTTAGCTGAAGGTTCAAAAGGTTTTTGAGTTAGACCTTGTAGCACAACTGTTTGTTACTGAGGAAGAGAGGGATCCTTTATTGGTGGTCTTAGAAGAAAAATATCTTTTAGAAAAGCCTTGCATCATTTGAAAAAAAAACTAGTGAATAACATCTACTCCCTGTGTGAAAATTAGGAATTGCTGCCAGTTGAAGTTTAATCAGAGAGAAATTTGCTCTATCTTTAGAAAGATTTGTTAAAAATTGAAGAACCACAGAAGTTCAAAGTCCAAAGGGAGAATCTTTTCCACTTGCTCTTGTATGCTTTTTTAGTAGATTGTTTTTTGAAAAGCCAAAAAAAGAAGTTATGTACTTAACATAAAGCTACATCTGTGTTGTCCATCTTCATTTATCCTTGACAAATGGGATTGGTTCTGATATTGGAACTGACTTGACTGTTACTACAGCCTGTGAGAACCAAAAATCCTTGACCTTAAGTCCTACCTAGAATGCTCCTTTCCAAATTACCTCAGATTGACTTTGCAGATAGAAAAGGACAGAAAGTATAATTCTAATAACACCTTTATGGAGACCATAGCTGGTGTCATATGTGAAAAAATGCCTAACTAGTACCATCATTTGTTCCACCAAGAGGCCAGATAGAAGGTGGGGAGTCAATGATAAATGAAGATGGACAACGCAGATGAAACTTTATGGTAAGTAAATAACTTCTTTATCTGATGTTGCCCATCTTCATTTAATCCTTGACAAACGGGACAAAGTCTCCATCTACCTTAGATCTTGGGAGGACTCATGGAAGGATATTCCTGAGCACCACAGAACCAAATGACACTCTTCTCCTAGAGACCAAATCCAATTTGTAATGAGTAATCTATGGCTCTAGTAGAATGTGCCTTAATAGGCCCAGTTAATTGGACTTTTCTCTTGTTGTATATGAAGGATATACAATCCTTTAGCCATCTTGATAGGGTAGCCTTAGAAACTGGCATACCCATTCTGGTAGCTGAAAAATAAACAAATAGTTGGTCAGATTTTCTTATGTCTTTTATTCTATGAGGATAGAAGTGTAATTGTCTGTGAACATCTAATAAATGCAAAAAGTATTTACCTTTGTTTGAAAAATTGGGAAAGAATACTGGTAAACTGATAGTCTGAACGATATTCTTTTCTGACACCACTTTTGATAAAAAAGAAGGGCTCATTCTCAAGGAAACCCTGTCTTTGTGAAATATCAAATATGGTGGTTTACAAGTTAAGGCTTGAAATTCTGAGATTCTTCAGGCAGAAGTAATCACTACCAGAAAAGTAGTTTTCAAAGATAAGAATTTCAGGTCCCAGTTAGCAGCAGGCTCAAATGGGGGATGCACTATCATTTGTAACACTAAGGTTAGGTCCAAAGGTGCAAACGGATCCTTATACAGCAGTTTTCACTTCAAGATTCCTTTCAAGAATGCTTTGCAAAGTTTATGAGAAATTAATGAATATTTTTTGAACCCATTATGAACATTTGAAATAGCCGCTAGTTGAACCCTGACAGTGGAGGAAGAGGTCCTACTTCAAAAAGCAAAGCTAAAAATTCTAAGACTTTGTCAGTAGGAGGGGGAAAAGGGGTCAATATTATTATCTCAAGCACAGAAGGAAATTTCTTTCTATTTACTGTTGTAGAGTTTTCTGGTGGAATGTTTATGGGAAGCTAAAAGAATCCTGCGAACTGGGGAAGATAGATGACTTCCCCTGGCAATCAATGGAACTGGAGAAGCCAAGCTGTGACCTTGAGGGTTTGAAGGTTTGGGTGAACTAATCCTTCTGGATAGGATAGGAGATCTGGATCTGGGTCCAGAGTCTACTGTCTTTGAATTAGATAAGGCCAAAGAAAGAGGAACCAAATCTGGCCAGGCCAGAAGGGGGCAATAAGGATTACCCTGCTCTTCAACCTGATCACTTTCTTTAGAAACTGAGGAATTAAAGGGATTGGGGGAAAGGTGTATAAGAGTTCAGAGGGACAATTGTGCAGGAGAGTGTCCCTCTGAGACTCCCCTGGAGGTGGGGACCAGGGTAAAGCAGCTGCTGCACTTGTTTTTCAGGGGAGATGCAAACAGGTCACAACAAGGCTGGCCCCAGTGACGAAAAATCTTTTCTGCCACTTTAGGATTGAGAGACCACTCGTGAGGCAGAAGAATGTATCTGCTGAATTTGTCTGCTATTGCTTTGGAACTCCCCAGAATATGCATTGCTATTAGAAAGATGTTGGAAGAGATGACTCCCTGCCAAACTTTGAGAGCTTCTTAACAAAGGGTGTAAGACTTGACTTTTCCCTGCTTGTTGATGTACCAAAGTGCCAACATATTGTCTGTTTGAATTGCAATAATTCCTAAGGGGAGAGCAGTTTAAAATGCCTTTAACGCTAATAGCACTGCTCTCAGCTCTAGAACATTGATATGTAAGTTGGCCTCCATGGGGGACCAAGTGCCTTGTACAGTCTTTCCAAGATAATGCCCCCCCCACCTGATCTGGGAGGCATCCATGGTCACTATGGATTGAGGTTGACATGGGACAAAAGGGCGGCCCAAGAAAATTTCCTCTGAATGAATGAAAAGCTAGGTTTTTCTTGTATTGGTTGATAATCAAAATCTGATCTGACACTGGCTGATGCATTATAGACCACTGAGATGCTAGAAGCCATTGTAGAATTCTCATGTGAAAGTTGCTAGGGGAACTAACAATATGGTTTCCGCCATCGAATCTAAAGCTTGTCAGACTAGTTGTGTGGCTACTCTTCTGTTTCTGGCAATGTTTAGCACCTGGGCCTTGATCTTTTGCAATCTTAGATAAGGTAGGGAGGCTCTGCAAGTAATGGAATTTAGAACCACTCCTATGAACTCTAAAGTCTGAGTCGGAACCAAATGTGATTTCTCATAATTTATAGTAATTGTCAGGTTGGGACAGGTCTGGAGAACATAGTCTCATGCTTGTTCTAGAAGATGCCTGGTAGGAGTGGTAATGAGCCAGTCATCTAAGTAGGGAAATACCCAGAATTCTTGCAGTCTCAATTGAGCTGATACTACTGCCATGCATTTGTTTGAACACCCTAGAAGCTGTGGTGAGACCGACGGGCAGAACTCTGAACTGATAATGACTGGCTCCCAGCTGAAAGTGGAGGAATCTCCTGGAGCACTTGTCCATTTTTGTGTGATAATATGCATCCTGGAGATCTATCAAGCACATCCAATCATCTTTCCCTAAAAATGGGAGAATAGACTGAACCGTGACCATCTAGAATTTTGTCTGTCAAACATATTTGTTCAAAATACTTAGATCCAAAACTGGTCTCCAGTTCCCTGCTTTTTTGGCACTAAAAGGAATCTTGAGTAAACTCCTGAGTCTATCTACGCTGGCAGGACCTCTTGGATGATTCTTTTTTCTAGCAGTTTTTGTATTTTTATTACTGCTTGTTCCCACTGTCTGGGTGGAACTGTGGGGATTTTCTTGCAATTGTGTGGAGTTAGAAGGAAGGGTATGGTGTAGCCTCTGGTTATAATCCTCTTCACCCAAACATCTGAAGTAATCTGAAGCCAGGCATGTTGATGCAAGGATAAACATCCCCTGACTGCCTCTAGAAGAAAGCAATCAGGTCACCTTTCAGGAGTGCTGATAGGGCTTATGAGGAAAAGTATCCCTGGAATCCTGATTTTGCAGGCTACCTCTGCCATGTGGATGGCATTTTCTATTAAAGTCCCCCCTCTGCCACTGGGGGAACCACTGCCATGTGTGCCTTAGAGGGTCCCTTAGGACTCTTTCAACCACATTTTCCTGCTCCTCTGGTTCCTTGAAAAGGACTGTTGAGGAATAGAAAAACATACACCCATTGCAGAAAGGGTCTTTCCATCCTTTTCACACCTGGGCAATGTTTCTCAAACTTTAGGGCAAAAAATGAATGATCTGTCAAAGGGGGAATTGATGAATGAAAACTTGAATGGCTCTGCAAATTCACACAAGTGCATCCAGGTGTGTCTCCTTATGGCTAATCCCGATCCTGCTGCTCTAGTCATCCCTTTGGCTGCATGTGCTATGAGCCTCATGGATGTATTTGAAATGGACTCTAGGGTGGCCAACTGAGAATTAACCTTATTCTGGACTTCATCAGATATGGCTCTTGCCAGGGTATCTGATAACACCTTAATCAGATCCCTTTGGACTCTGGTGAAGTGTGCAATAAAGTTCAAAGACCATAATGCAAAGGTTGATGAAGCATAAACTGACTTTCCAAACCTATCCATCACCTAAGACTCTCTATTGGAACTTTCCTCTGCCAATTCCTTTTTTTGTGGCCACTGCCACCACCATGGTATCTACCACCAATCCCTTTGCCCAAAACTGATGATCCTTGGGTGTAGTAAAAATTTTGTCTGGTCTCTTGGGGATGGGTTCAATGGTGTCAGCAGCCTTCCATGCTCATTGCAAGATCAACTTAATGACTTCATCAGTGGGCAGAATAAGCCAAAAGGTAGATGATCGAGCACCAAAGGACTGCAGGTGCACTGATTTTTCCAAAGAGGGCTTTTGGGATATCTAGCCACCCCTCTGCTTAAGGCTCTCAAGGATGTCTCCAAAGGAGACATCTTCCAGGGGTGACCATGGGGAACCTTCCCCTTCATCATAATTAGTGGCCTCCATGAAGGATTCCTCTGGGGAATCTAAGTGTTTCCTCTTGCACTTCCTCTTCTGAGGAACCTCCTCATAGGGATGATCTGGGGAAGTGTCAGAAGAGGACAAAACCTATATAGGTGACTCCTGCAGTTTTGGTCCTCGCTGTCCAGGTGTTGGGATTGGTTGAGGCTGTGGACAAGGGGAAGGGCTGGGAAACTGCTCCAACTAGAGTAGAGCTGACTGAATGCCCACAGTGAGCAGACCCCTCTCAATGGCCTGGAAAGCTGGTCCCCCAAAGAAGCAAGGGAACCAAGAACCGAGAAACACTCCTCTGAACTGTGGTCTCCCTTCTCGAAAGAAACTTTTCCTGAGGCAGAAGCCAGGGTCAAGCTAACACATGCTGAAGACCTGAGGTGCAGGAATGGTTCTAAAAAAAACAGGAGTAGAGTCATGCCTCTCGGAAGTGACAGTGCAGCCATGTGCCCCGAGAGGTCTCCGACTCCAAAAGGACTGAAGAGCTCAGGGTAGGAATCGGTATGAGAGATAAAGATCTAGCTAGGACCAAAACAGCTGGCACTGGGAAAGTTGGAATTGGGATCTCCAAGTCCTCAATGGAAGTTGGAGGAGGTAGACTAGTTGGAGTCAAAGAAGGAAGGGTTCCAGCAAAGGAAGGAGCTGGAACTGAGGACATAGCTTAAAATCCCCTCATCACAAGGAGCTGATCTACCAATCCCAACACATTCAATTCAGTCAGGCTCTTGGTAGAATGAATAGACTGGGTAGAAGGGGATCTTTGCCATTCCAAGAAGGGGCTCAGTAACTGACCTGCAAAAGGATCAATGGATGGGAAGTAGCTGGTCCTAGGACGATCTAAGAATGAAAATTCAACACTTTCAGCTGGCACTGAAGACATTGGCACTGGAGAATCAGACAGCACTGAGACTACTGGTTCTGTGATCTGTCCTTGGGTCTGTGCCAACAATTTTGGCATCAGTGAGGAATAAACTCTCGGTGCTGAGGAGGTCAGTATCAAAGGATCTTGCAAGGACTGTATGGGTTCTGCAGAAGCAGAGGGAACTGACAGTTTAAATCTTTTAGTCATCAGGGCTGAGGGAGAATGTGGCACTGATTGACTCCTTTTCTTAGAAGAAGAAGGAGAAGAAGAAGAATGGGATGAAGCATCCATTAGCTTTTTGAGTCATGACCAGAGATGGCCTCTTCAAAGACAAATTTTGTCATTCCTTTCAAAATTAACTTATTTTTGTTTCAACCAGGTCCCAATGACTGAAGCTGTGGCAGACAGACCAATCTTCCTGTAAGTGCACCACACCCAGGCAGTAAACACAGAGAGAGTGTCCATCAGAGCTTGACTGTTTATGAGCACATTTGAGGCATTTCTTAAAGCCAGAAGTGCCTTTGCTTTTATCAGCTATGATACACAGCACACAACACACCACACACACACACACACACACACATGCGCACACTATGCACTTAGAAAAGAAGATAGAAAAAAAGAGATGTAAACAAACCTTTTTTTGAAAGGATAAGAAAGGAAACAAATATAGTCTGCCAACTATGGTAGTAGAGAATACCTGGAGGTACAGAGGAGAAATGGACACTTCTCAACTGAGCCAATGGTAGAGAAGGATACCCTAAGGTACAGAAGGGAAGCTACCAACAATGGTAGTTGAAGGAAAACACCAAAGAGTTAAAGAAAGGTAAAGAGCTATCAGAAAAATGGGTAGGCTATATGCGAAAATAACAGATATTAATAGGAAGAGAAAATGTATTTAAACACAAGATCTAAGCATAAATATATAAGAAGAAAGGTCAATTAGCTTAAGAGCTATTGGTGACACATTTGTCACAGGAAGTGGCAAATGGGATCTGAGATAATTTGGAAAGGAGCATTCTGAGTTGGACTTAAGCTTAAGGGTTTTTGGTTCTCTCAGACTGTAGTAATAGCCAAATCAGTTCTGATATGGGAACCAAACTCATTTGTCAAGGTTTAAATGAAAATTAACAACATCATATGTACAGGGGAAGACAGCCTCAGCTGTCTAACCATTACTGGAAGTGGAGAAACCATGCATTTAGTCTGAGGGCCTGTATGTTGGAATGTTGGATCCCTGATGGATGAGAGACAAGAACCAGGGTTGGCTCCAGTATCCATGGAGAACAACGAAGGTGAGACCATAAGAAGAGGAATCATACTTGCCAAGACCAGAAAGGGGCAGTGAAGATTACTGAGCTTTTCTGCTGACTTGCTTTCTGCAGAAATTTGGGAATCAAGGGGAGGAGAAGATAAACATAGATGAGACTTGAGGGCCAAGTGTGGACTAGACCATATATTGCTGACTCCCCCTGAAGTGGGATATGAGAAAATTACTAGCTGCACTTGTTGTGGGTGTTCATAAAGTGGTCACAGTAAGGTTGCCTAATGACAGATTATTTCCACCTCAGACTTATTGACAGACCACTCATGAAGCATCAAGATGGACCTGCTTAGTTTGTCCACTAGTATGTTTTGTTTTCCCCAGAATGCATGTCACAATTAGAAAGTGGACTGATGATATTGCCCATACCCACATTCTTGTGGCCTCTCTGCAGAGGAGATAAGATCAAGTTCCTTCTTGTTTGTTGATGTACCACTCTACATACATGTTGTCAGTCTGAAATGCAATAGTCCCTAGAGGGAGAGGGTCTTGAAATGCCTGCAACGTAAGTACGACTGTTCTCATCTCTAAAATATTGCTATGCAGATTGGTCTTTTGGAGGGACCACATGTCTTGGACCATTCTTCCCAAGAAATACTCCCCCAAGTCCAGTTAAGAATTGTCCATGGTCACTGTGGCCATTGGGTGTGGTAGAACAAAGGGTCAGCCTACATGAATATTGTTCAATTGTATCCACCAGTAGATGTCTTGTTTGCAAATTGGAGTAAGCTTGACTGGAAAAGATAGAGGTTGATGCAGAATGAACCACTGAACAGCTAGAGTCCATTGGAAAAAAATTATAAAGAAATATGCCAAAAGGAAGTAATACAATGACTGCTGCTATGGAACCTAGTGCTTGAAGCACTGATCTTGCTGAAGGAACTGGCAGGCAAAGAAGAAGATGAACCTAACTTCTGATAGTGGAAATGTGATGAGGAGGTAATGATACTACCTGTGTTATTGTATCCAAAAGTGTACCAATGAACTCCAGGCTCTGCACTGGTGTTAAGTTTGATTTCGCATAGTTTATTGTTATACCAAATGACTTGCAAATCTGGACTAAATAGTTCCTGGCATGCAGAAGAAGATGCTTGGAGGGAGCAGTGAGGAGCCAGTCATCTAGGTATGGAAACACTTGTAGTCCTTTTCATCTCAGGTGAGCTGCCAGCACTGCCATACATTTAGTAAACACCCTGCGGGCTGTGGTGAGTCCAAAGGCAGGGCTCTGAATTGATAATGACTGGCTCCCAGATGAAAGTGTAAGTGTCTTTTAAGAGCATCTGTCTATTTTGATATGATAGTATGCATCCTGAAGATCTATCAAGCACATCCAATTGTCCTTATGAAGAAAGGATAGTATGGACTGTACCATGACCATTCAGAACTTTGATTTCTTCACCTACTGATTTAAATTGCTTGGATCCAAAATGGGTCTGAGGTCCCCTGTTCTCTTGGGCTTTAAAAAGAAGTGTGAATAAGTTCATAATCCTATTTGGCCTGGTGGGACCTTTTGAATGACTCTTTTTTTCTAGCAGCTTTTGGATTTCTTATCCTCTTGCTTTCCTTTGACTGGGTGGAATATTGGGAAGCTTCTTTCTTTTGGAGGAAGGGCGTAGGAAAAATTATACGTAATAACCTCAGGATATTATTTTTAGTACCTATAAATCTTTTGTTATCTTTTCCCAGGCATCGGGGTGCAAGGACAATCATCCCCTGACTGCCTCCAGAGTTGGACAGTCGGGCAGCACTTCAGGAGTACTGGAAGGGCCTTTATCAAAAAGAATCCCTGAAACCCTGATTCTTTGGGCCTCCTCTGCTTTTAGGGTGACATTAAAATGTGCTCCACTGCCTCTGGATGAATTATCAAAACACAGTTCTTGGAAAGATCCCTGAGGTTTTTGGAACCACAACTTCTTGCTGCCTCTCTGTCTCTAAGAATATGTTCATTGATGGGTAGAAAACTTGATTCCCAGAGCAGACTGAGTCTTTCACTTTTGTTTACAGTGGGTAAGTGTCTCTTTTACTGATGGCTCAAACAAGGAAGCACCAGATAAAGGATATCTTAAAAGGCTCTGCAAAGTTGTATATCTGGATCCAGGCATATATCCTTAAGGAAATGCCTGATCCAGCTGCCATTGAGGTACCTTTGTCTGTGTGAGAGATCAAACTCATCAAAGCATTTGATATGGATAAAAGAGTGGCCTGTCGGGAGGACATTCTTTTGAAATCCTCTGCAGACATAGACTCTGAGAGACTATTTGTTAGCTCTTGTCAAATCTCTCTTAAGTCTAGTAAAGTGTTCCAGGTAGTTTAGTGACCTCACAGCAAGGGTTGCAGAGGTTAAGCCTCACTTTTCAAACCTGTACAATGCTCTTGACTCCCTATTTGGTTGATGGACAGCAGAACTCTGTTCTGCTAGCTCTTTCTTGGTGGCAGCCACCACCACCCTAGCATCAACTGGGACTCCTTTGCTCCAGTGGGGTCTGTATTTTGGAGAGGCTAAAAATGTTGGGGTCTGTTTGGAATGGGTTTGATGGTATACAGTTCTCTCCAAGCCTGTCAGGAAACTAGGTCAATTAATTCATCTACTGGCGGGGGGGGGGGGGGTTAACCTAAGATGTAGATAGGCCAGAACCAAAGGCCTCCAAAAATAGCAATTCTTCAGGAGATAGATTTTCAGAAGACCAGCCACCTTTTTGTTTAAGAATTACTAAAATGTCTCTAAAGGAGATGTCATCTGGTGGCAATCTGGGGACCCTTCTTCATCAAAATTGGTATCCTCCCTGAGAGATTCCATAGGGAAGACTATATGTGCCTCTATTGCACATTCTCTTCCTATGTACCTCCTCTGTGGGTTGTTCACAGGAGATGTCGGAAGAGAGAAGAAGTTCATCTTTCAGAACTAATTGGATACTTGTTGGAAATGGCTGTCCCTGTCAAGTAGATCTGATCAACTCAGAGCTTGGAACCAATGAGAGAAAAGGGGTACTATCTGAAAAATGAAAAGTTAGTTCTCTGGATTGTGAAAAATCCCTTTTGACCATTTCAAAAGCTGACAGACTCAGACAAACTTTGATCCACCCTCTCCGAGCCAAAACACCTGATGAAGTTAGATTTCAGCCACCCTTGGATCCAATGGAACCAGATCAAAACTTTCCAGTGCCAAGGTTCACTGGGGAAGGGATGGATCCAGCAAAATCAGTGCTGAACTTAGACCCCATGATCTGATACCAACACTTTGGCCTGGGACCCGTTCTGATCTGAGGGAATCAGAGCAGAAAAGTCAAGGATATAATCAAAGTCAAAGAAGAGACTTTCCTTGGCTCTGATACTGTACCTGTCAGGGAGTTTGGATCTTGAGACTCCAAAAACCACTGGACAGATTGGAAAAGGAGATAAATATTTTTAGATTTTGTAGGAAGACTCATGGATCTGAGAGGAGAAGGAGAGGAGAAGGAGCTGGTAAGACCTCCATCTGGATCCATCTGGATCTGAGAAATTTCCGCATCATCCTATCCACAACTGTTTCAGATAAACTTCTGGAGGACCAAGAGGAAGTTGTGGATGGTGGCCTGGAGTGTTTCTTTGGAGTCTAAAACAATGGGGATGGCAGGTGGATGATATGGGTTTTATAGCAAATGCTGGACTAAGATACCTATGAAAAGTAGCTAGCTTTGGAGCTGAGGACCTGGGATCTGATGATGTAGTGGAAGGAGATACTGAGATAATCATAGAAGCCAAAGCCTTAGGATCTGAGGGTTTTAGATCTAAGGATCAGATCTTCAGATCTGGTAATGTTGGTGTGATAACCCACCGCTGAATTAATAGTCAAGGAGCCTCAATCCTCTCCACTGGCACTAGTGGGGAATTGGGGGATGTACACTGGGAGGATGACAGGTACACACACAGTATTTCCAGATGCAGCTCTTTACATCAAGTGTAATTTCCCTTAACAGCACACAGAGATCACAGTCAGCCTGGGACTGGTTTCGCCTCTTTCTTCAGACCCCCAATAACACTCCCCACTGCCACAGCTATAGAGCTGAGTCCCAGAATCCCTTATCACCTACTTTAAGGCCATTAACAAAGGGTGTCCAATCTTACTGTGAAATAGTAATACTAATACAAATGGTAGTTTGACCAAGAGCAAGGCTATTACGAGTGGCCGACACAGTGTCACCAAATAAACATGCAAGTAGTCTCATAACTTAAATATCTCTACACAGATCAGCCACAATGAAAGGTTTAAATATATTTAATAATAAATAATAAAAGAACTAAACAATACTAACTAAATATTCACATTGACATCAGAGTTCAAAACCACAGGAAATATTTAAAACAACATTGCAGAACAGTCTCAGATAAATAAAGAAAAATATCTAAACTAAGCTTCCTGTCTGAATCTAAGAGAATTACTATACCCTAGTAACTTACTAATAGAGCAAGGCAGATGTGATGAATGGATCTTCTAGCTGTTGTCAGATCCAAGACAGAACACAGAATGCCATCTCATTAAGAGACTTCCCAAATTAATGCCTGTGGTCTCTGGCTGACTAAATTTGCAGATGATTACTAATTAGGAACTGTCATTAAATCTCACATTAATACAAATCTTCTCCAGGAGGGTCTGACACAGGCAAACAACTGGTGTTAGAGTCATGGACTAAAACTAAATACCAAGAAATGCATAATAGTATCCTTTGAGAAATCATCCATCCCTGGTAACTATCATATTGACAACACACCCCTTACATAAAGAAACAGTGTATATTTTAATGTATAATGCTCTAGCCCCTAAAGGGCTAAACAGAGAATGTAATTGGGCGTATGTAATTAACTGATTGTTAATTGTTTAATTGTTTTATTGTGAAGACTATTTAATCTGTGAATGAGAATTTTTTTTTTTGTATTCCAGTGAAGGCAAATTTGGCTGAGACGCTGCAGAGATTAATAAAGCTTCTTGGAATTCTGTTTGTAGCAGTTTTTTTGTTGTATCTTGTAATATTTTATTGGATTTGTTTTTTGGTAGTTGCAATTAATGTATAAAAATCAGTGCTGTCAATACAGTATTGCATTAACCTTGTCTACATATTTCACAACCATAAGTTTAACAAGAGTGTTTATTATTTATTTTGATTTGTTCAGATCTTCATTCTCAAACCATCTTTTCAATTCATTATCTTTTATCTGTTAAAAAAAACAGCTGTTATTGTCCTACTTTATCTAAAACTTTTATTGTAAGAATATTTCCAGGTATCACTAAACATATTTTGACTGCCTTAGGGTCAGTGCTGCAAACTACCTGGGAAAGTGCATAAAAATCAATATTTCTGCATTTGATACTTTGTAAGTTCAGGAGAGTCACTGTCATGATCAAACAGGACTACAGAGTGCTCTGTATTTTTTATTCTACTCTTTTTTTCACTTCTTCTAATTTCATAACAGGGTCTTTTGTATATCCCCTATCAAGTTAAAAACTCTGCTAGCTCAGACAGGATTCAAGTAAAATCCTAATAATCTGACTCAATTAAATTCATTTAAAAACACAAAGGGTGATTGGTATGGTTGCATAATTATTAGGAAAATACATTTTCTAAAAATACTCAGGCCTTTTATTAATGCAGTCATATTTGATAGTAATATTTAAATAAGATACTTCTTTCTCATCACAAATGCTAACAAAAGTTAAAGGTATTTAAAAAGGAGGAAAGAAACACATCATTTTTTGTTTTTCAAAACAGTGCAATGAACAAACAAAACAAGAGAGGATATCAAGCAAGACTACAACACTAAATGAGAATAAAAAATACAAGACAGAGAAAATACAGAGCACAAAATTAGGAAAGATAAAGTCAGATAAAGTAGACACACAAATCACTGGCATTATTTACTAGCTAGATGTTTAAAACGCTTAAAGAAAAACTCATTGTGGTTTGGTAGTACTGCTGTATGCTTACATTAAAGTGGAACTTAATGTGAGAAATAGTTATTGAATGCCAAAGGTGACTATTTGTTATAACCTGAAGAAGAATGGTTTAATGTAAGTAATAACATGCAGTCATCTTGTGAACTATGCACTGTGCAAAAGCAAGTCTTTTTTTTAGATGTAATGTAATGAATTAGGATGGCATATGTTTCAGTATAGCAGTAAAAGCAAGATGATTCAACAATATTATCAAATACTGAGCAGCAGAAAAATTGAGAAGTGGAAAAAAGACAGAAAGAAAAATGGAAATAATATTAGTCTTAACTATACATTTAGCAATTTAGACTTTTTCGAAACAGTCACTAAGGCCATTGATGAGGGTAAGGCAGTTCACACAACCTACCTTGACCTAGCAAAAGCGTTCGACACAATACCCCACTCGGGCATCATAGAAAAGCTCACCAGCTTAGATGTAAACCCATATGTCACAAGATGGGTTGCAAACTGGCTCAAGGACAGAACCCACAGGGTTAGAGTTGCTGGTGCCATGTCAGACTCTAAGCCGGTCATGAGCGGTGTCCCACAGGGCTCAGTCCTGGGCCCCCTCTTGTTCGGCATTTATTTTTCTGAAGTGCAGGCAAACATAGGGGGATTGTGGCTGACAAAATTTGCAGATGACTGCAAACTGGGCACCATAATTGACACTCCATCAGACACAGACATCCTCCAGAGAGGTCTCATAGAAATGGATAACTGGTGCCAGAGCCATGGCCTTAAGCTAAATGCCAAAAAATGTATAGTCATACCCTTTGGGAAAAACAAGGTAACCCCTAATTACCACATAGGTGGTAATCCATTAAACACGGAAGAAGTTATCAGAGACCTGGGGACCCAAGTTGACAGTAACCTCTCTTTGACACTCACATTGCCAAAGTGGTTAGGAAGACCTTCTACATTGCCCACCTGATCATGAAGGGATTCACATCCAGATCAGGAGAGGTCATTGTACCCTGTACTCTTCACTTATCAGACCAATGATTGAGTACAACGCCCCATTCGGAATGTACCTTACCCGACACCTGCAGCAGTTGGAAAGACCCCAAAAGTTCCTCACCAAAAGGATAAAGGGGCTCAAACATATGTCATACGCTGCCCGACTGAAGAAACTCCAGCTCTATTCAGTCGCATACCGCCTGCTCAGAGGTGATCTGTGCCTGACATACAAGGCCATGTCCAACCCGAATTAATGGACATGCTCCACCTCAAAAAATCCAAATCCACCAGAGCCACGAGAGCAACAGACTTAAACCTCAACACGGATATAAATAGGACGTGCTGGAGGGACAGATTCATCACCCAGAGACTCCCTACACTATGGAACAGAATCCCAGTCCATGTGAGGCAGAGCCCCTCACTGACTCTGTTCAAGAGAAATCTTGACGAGTGGATGGGAGATCGTAGGTTTACCCCGGGAATCATCTCTGTGTCACTGCTGGACAGAGGCACAGCAAACTAATGGGTATAGTATTCTCATCCTAAGGGGTGGTGAAAGCCACACACACTCTGGCTAGGCTTATAAATGCCCTAGGGCAGATAGCCTAGTATGAACCTATGAACCTATGAACCTATAATTAAGCAATGGACAGTTTGTTAACTCAAAATTCCATTAAAATATCTTTCTCTTCATAGAGTAGTGTTTTCTATAGGGGGAGCCCTCAAGGATTCAGCTAGGTTGGCTGGAGACATTGCTAGTGTAGGGCAAAGGAGGCAGCTACCCTTGGAACCAAATGTCAGGGGAGTGAGATCTTCAGTACAGGCATTCACTTTTCGAATAGTACATTTGCTACAGAGCTTCATGGCTCTGTGTGTGGCATAGTGCAGTACCAACATTCAGAAATGAATATCAATAATACATTTTTAGTCAAGACTGAAATGCTCAATGTTCCCCATCTTGTATTTAGCTTTTATAAGCCACTTGTTAGATTTGTAGCAAGCAGTTTGCTAAAATTTAAATAAGAGAAAGGACTTTTTTTGAGTCTTTAAGCATGAGAAGGCTTTTTTCGATCCTCAACTTAAAGCTGAGGAGGTGTCAGCTCAGAGAATGGCTTAGGTTAACAGAAGAGCTAGCTACACCTCTGAGGGTGACCACCATAATATACCCTTCCCTAAAAATCAAAAGTATTTGCATCCAGATGAACATGGACTTTACAATTGTGAGGAAGGTATAAGCAGGAATAAAATAAAATTCAAGACAGTGTTTCGTGGTTGTTTAAAAAATAATCAGAAGTTGACACTTTTCTTACACTGTCAGCAAATTATACAGAAAGGAACAATGTCATATAACAGAATGCATGTGAGTTTGGATAGTGCTATAAAAAGGTAAAATTACTAGCCATCCATATCTCTAGAATTCAGAAAAATGTTCACAACATTGTGGTAATTGCATTCCATCGGTTGATCAATTATCATACCAGAGGGAAAATGAAATTCAGAGAGAGCTATGGCCACAGTGAGAAAGATCTCATTGTTGGCTCATTAGCATGTCTCTGAATTTCAAACTAGCCCATACTAGCACTGTCAAAGATGGTGACAGTAGTATTTTCTCTTGTAGTCCATGTATCACATTAGCAAAGGCACTCCCTACACAGACATACACACATATAGACACACACACACACATCCAGGCTCTTGATTCCCTATATAAAACCCCTAGTACTACCACACAGGCAGACACACACTCAGGCATGTACATTCACACTCTCACACACATTCATGCAGATTTATTCATGTTCCTATAGACAAATATATACACATGCACACACAAAAAGCCGTCCACCCACTTCTACCTCTCTACTAAATCTACCTGCACTGTAAGTGCTTGCATAGCAGTGAATGGGTAACCACTATGTTTTTACTGCTGTCACTTTTCCTCTACCCATGACATTTTTTTGTAGGTGATAGATTCTTAAAATGGATTAGCAGTTCAAACCAGGAGCTTCTGTGATTTCCTGGGAACTGTACATGGATAATTGGCATTAGCCACTTCCTCGAACTGCCAGATTATCATGAATCTCTGCCTATGAAACCACCTTCCATGCTGAGGCCCCTAAAGGCAGAAAAAACTCAGCAATAGAGTCATCTAAGAATCTAGAAGGCTTACCTCAATGGGGAAAACAACCAAGCTAAGGCTTTCCTGATATAATAAACCTTTCTGAGTCCCAGCCCATGTATTCATCATTTCTATTCTCCCTCACAGTATGTTTACGACTGCATGTATGGTGGCAGTAATGTTAGGTAGTAGTAAGTTAAGTAAGAAATCATGTTTGCAATATTCCTTTTATTTTTTTCTACTATGTAGTTGCTTCATTATGCCAAGAAAGTCAATTTTAAAACCAGTGGAGGTGAAGACATGTATTTTGATGCAAATGGTGACCCACCAGTGAGATATGACATCCTTAATTTCGCCCTGCTCCCAGATGGAACCAGCAGGTATGTTCAAATTGGTAGATTTGAAAACAATGGCATTGGAAAGCCAGAGCTCACCATAAATGTAGAAGACATTATGTGGAATGAACAATTCAATCAGGTACGTTCAGCTTGATGTCACGTTTGTTATTTAGAGTCTTGTGAATTCAGTGTTTTTCCGCCTGTTTTCTTTAATTCTTTGCTTCTTGTATTCATTCTCTCTTCCCTTCTTTTTTTTTACTAACTGTGTTTAGTTATGTATGTAGGTATCATGCTATGTATTTTTACAGGTCTATGCTAAATGTTCGAACATCCAAAATGTTGAACATTACATGGTCGAGACCAAATGTTCGACATTTGGATGTTCGAACATCAAATAAAAAAAAAAGTAAAAAAAGAAAAAAAAACACTTTAACAGTGTAGGCAGGGGGCATGCCCCCCTGCACCCCCCCACACCCCCCTACTTAAATATACCAACTCCGAGACCGCACTTCAGTGCAGAAAAGGGAAATTATCCCTATCTGCACCATACGGCGCCGTTGAAAGCCTATCATCGAAATTCAAAATTTCGAACTTTTGGTCTCGACCATGTAATATTTGAAATTTTGAGCGTTTGAAGATTTGTCAGGTACCCTATTTTTACTTATGTAATCTTATCTTTTTTATTCTTATCTGGCTGTTAATTTGAAGGCTGTCTTAGTGGCATGATTCAACTCTCTGTTGTTTAACTGGATAAAGAAACACACAAAAAGCAGATGTTGTGTGGGGTAAGTCTCTTTGCACCAACATGTAGGTGCTTTGCCCCAAACCACTTACTTATACTAACTATACAGTTGCACAACTCCAGACAAATAAGAAAAAAACTAGAAAACTTTGAATCACTGTCAGTGCCCAAATAGAAACCAAGTCAGCACAGATCAAGGAAGTTTACTTAGTGAGTTTAGGCCTAATCCAGGGTACACTCAATCAAGATTATAAAGCCAAATGAAATATAAACAGCAAACATAATCACACAATGCAGGACCAAGCAGTGATACAAGGAAGGCAGCAAAGTACAGCAGGTAAAATGTAATTAGTATAGCACAGCACAACAGAAAAAGCCTACATCATATAGAACTAATAAATAGCAAGTCTCAAATAAAGAAAACAAAGGTGAAGAAAGTAACAACTATTTATAAAATTTTATTTAGTTCAGGTAAGGTGACAGACAAACCCTCAAGCTTGTACCACTAATGGGAACAATGCAACATGTAATAAAAAAACACTACAAAATGAGTTAGTAAAAGGAACAATTAACAATGCTAAACTGAAGCAAGCAACACGGTAACAAGAACACATGCTTAAAAAAACAAAAACAAAAGGAAAGATGATAACAGGTATTGTATGTGCAAAAATTCATGAGTGGTAGGGTATAACAATGCATGACTCAGGTCAGCCTCAAAGGAATGAAATATACCACAGGAGGAGAGAAGAGGAGAGAAAAGGAGAAGAGGAGAGAAGAGAAGATGAGAGGAGAGAGGCACAGGAAGGTGCAGGGAAGTGAACTTGTGTCACAGTGGGTAATGTGCAAACAAAGTAACAGGTTATCATGCGTGGCTTTGTGTAGACATGGAAAATGGCGTCCATGTGGCAGAGACAGAATCCCCAGTACAAGCAGAACAATGTGGCCACATATGTACTACAGGAGGCCATTTCTACTGGCAGTCAATGCAATTCAGTGTGGAAACTGGGTCTATATTATCATATCGCATGCTCAGAGGAGCGAACGACAGATAATCGGCCCCATGTAAGCGAAAGCTTACAATGTAAAAACTTCAGAACAGCAATTATTTTCCAATGGAAAACAATCGCTGTTCCGAAACAAAAAAAAAAAACAGAAAAACATTACTTAATGTGGTGAGCTTGGCCCTCCGCCCCCGATGTGGGGGGCTGTGCCCCCCACCCCCTACTTAAATATACCAACTCTGAGATTGCACTACAGTGCCAAAAAGGCAAAGTGGTGAAAGCAGCCAAATTAATTCTTTCCCAGAGAAAGAATTCGCTGAACAGCCGCTTCGCTATTTTGCCTTTTCACGCTTTACTGTTCGACAAAGGCGCATTCGACAATGTGTGTCTGAGACAGCGTAATACGGAACCGTGGAAACTACAGAAGTAAACAGAAGACCATAAGGCCTATACAGAGCATTCCCATATGACTGCTTATAGGACTATGCAGTATAGAGTGCCTATATCGAGAACATGTTTTACACTGATGTCACTTATTTAAATCATAAACACTGAAATCTACCACACTAGCTGCTGGCATCCTCCAAACAGAATACATTACAGCTGATGACCTGTCTTGCCTACCTGTCATCATGTTAATCAATGCACCCATTTAAGAATCTTATGTTTCTCCCCTCTGGAAAACATATATAGTTCCACTAATAAGATGGCACCTCAAATGACTGTCCAGCTAGTAACTCAGCTGCTTCTTTTTGCTGCTATCCAAAATGCTTGAAAAATGTATCCATATGCAACTTTAAGACTTCCTCAAATACAAATACAATTATCATATCATAACACATAATGCTCTACATGCATTTTTTAGATGTAACATCCCAAGATTGTTATAAGAGATTCATTTTTCATGTTTTACATTTTGACAATAAAGAACTGTGTAACATGTTATTGACAAGAAGCTGGTGGAAAAAAAGTTTCATTGTCAGGTTTTATTAAATATGACATACCCCTGATTAAAATGATTCAGTCAATTGTATGGATGTATAAAAGGGAAGACCATTTAAGCATGGGTAATTTATTCAAAGAGAAATAAAGAAAGAAGTATGGTTGCATGAATCACGTGACTTGTTCATATGCTGTATAAAATAGCTGATCACACCTGATTTTAAACAGTTTGATGAAATCAATATCAAACACATCTTTAGACAAAAATGTTTAATGGTTTTGTGTTGAATTTTATTAAAACAATTTTGGCTTTAAGTGACATTCTTTCAGGTGATAATTTTAGATTTTTGCTTTAAATTATTTACCAAATTCCACCTCAAATGCCAACTAACCTTTTTCGGCATGTACTTTAAATTTTGTTTTAAGGATTAATAATTTTTATTTCTCTGTTTTCCCTACTTTTCCACTTCCTTAACAATTCATTTCTTTCCCTAATTAAATCTTTCATATCTTATCTTATATTGCCATTATAGCTTGTGTTTTACACCAGCTGTGAACCTGTCTTCTTAAAGTTAAACCTGAAAATAAAACATTTTAGTTCTGTCCACATGCACTATATGCACATGCACTATATGCATCTTTATCTCTGAACATTGTCTACTAAGGTAAACTTGCTAAGAAATATTGTGCCCTTTGATAATGGGTAAAACATATTTATGCCAGTTCGTGGTATACATATTAGAAATGAAGGGAATATGTTTTTCAACCAGGATGGCAGAATGATCACCTGGGATAGCTGTTAGTAGTTTTTGCTAGCATCGTTTTTTTATATATTGCTGCAAACATTTTTTTTCCTTCTTTTTTAACCTAAGTTTCTCTCTCTGTCCAAAAATTGAGAAGTAGATTTTCTTTAAAGAAGGGGTTTAAACATCTGTCATTGTGAGCAGCTTCTGCTTGGTAGTGTTTTTGAAAGAAAGTGAAGGAAATAGTAGATGGGGTATTTAAATATTGTTTTTGTAATTGCTGGTTCGCATTTTGTAAATACATAAATAGGGGCTTAATTGTGAAAGAGATGGACAAATATTGCTTAAATGATCTTCTAGAAACTGAATATCTAAATCAATGGTAGAGTGTGAAATGGAAAATAAGATCTATGTAAAATGCCTGATGGGAAATCAAAGAACAAGTGGTTTTAAGGAAATATTCTCACATACCTAAGGAAACAATGACCAGAAGCAAATTATAGGGTCTTTACATTTAATTTTCAAGCTATCCAGGCAAATGAGACATAGGTTAGAATGCCTTATTAGGCAGCTATTAATGTATAAGGAAATAAGAGAACAAGCTATGCGAGAGCTGCACTAGATAGTTGGCTGAATAAGTATTGATGCATTATAGAAGGGGAGTCTCTACAACCAGAAATAGACAATATGATGCTGGTGCATACCACGCCTATCCCCTCCCCAGTGGTACAACAATAGGAGAAGCAATGCTGAAGGGAATAACAAATATGATCCTTGGAATAAACATATCATGCATTATATTTACAGGTCTGAATGGATGTACATTGAATAATATCAGCCAGACACTAGGAAATGTTGTTGAGAAGAAGAAAGGTTACAATACGGCATTAGTATTGGGTGGTAACAATAATGTGGATAATACAAATTAAGACATCTTCATAGCACTAAACTTCAAGAGGGTAATGTTTAGAAGGGCCTTCAACTACACCAACATTATGGATACAGAATATTTAGAATGAGGTAAACGGGGTACATATTTGAGAAGAATTAGATGTTAAACATGGATGTTCATCAAGGAATAAATATCCATTTCACTCATCAAGGAAATAGTATTTTCAGGAGTAATTTAACAAAACTGTTGCATTTTTTAATGAAGAAGATACCAGGAAAGTGTGTGTTTGTGCCAGAGGTAATTTAAAATGCTTTTATGAGAAATCAGAAACCTGAATAAGTAAATAACTGATTGTTAGGCATGTATTGCTAAGGAATCATTTGACATTCTTTTTATAACTCAGGCATGACATAGTAATGGAAATAAGCATTTCATGGGTATAAAGGTCATCACAAATTAATAACAGTAATAATAATAATTATACACACATATATTATTTTATTATAGGAAATGATGTATCTCTTTTGTAAGGTCTCATCTGTCATCTTTCAGTTATCAGTCTTTTTTATGACGGTGAGCTTAACTGTTATCACTATAACTAGAGACTCTGAGAAATTTGATATGGGCACTGTTCTATACACCTCCTAAGCAAAGCTTCTCTTTGGAAGAGAAATTTTGATGGGACTGTAAAGGTATTTTAGCAGTAGGTGTGAAATCAGAGTGGGTGACTAGTGCACCATGTTTGAAATGGAAATGTTGTACTTCAGGGAATAAGGTACTACACAATATCATTGACATTAGTATTGTTTTCAATTAACAACAAATAGTGAAGGGTCCCAAAAGAAAGGATAATATCTTGGACATTATGTGAGTACAGTGTGGTATGTTGCAAGTAAGTCTTGTGATGCTGAATGTTAGATATCTAACTCAGATAATTTCTGTGTTGATTGGAAGTACTGAAAGGCATAAATTTGGAGGAGGATTTAACAGCTGTCCAAGGACAACTGCATCAAGGAAAATATGAAGCTGTAAACACGCAGTTACCTGACAAATGTAGGGACATAACAAAAAACTAATTTTATAATTGCATAATTGGATAGTAATTTGTTTCGAAAATAAAAAGGCTGTTTTAGTAATTTGAAGTAATACAAAATGGATACACATTCAGGTGTAGTGAATTCTGTTTGAAATAACTTTTTTACTGACACCAGTTTGTTGTCTAATATTTTTTGAGCCATTTTGTAGGTCCAGATAAAGATTTGGAAAATGGGAATGTTTGGGTTGAAGTGTCTGGTGACTGACTACCCACTTCTTCTTTGGTTAAGTTTTGATGATTTGTCAGAGATGGTCAAATTTAGGCCAGGTGTGGGTCCTGACAGAATTAAAAGTATTTTTCTAACACCTATTATTATTACATTTATCCATATTTGCATTTTCTATTTCAAAGAACACTTGAAACTGGTTATGTTCCTACAATTTGGAAAATGGCCCATATTGTACCAGTCCTTAAGAGCAGAAGTCACAGTATGGTTGAACATTTTAGACCAATTAGTCTTACCAGCATTGTGGGGAAAATGTTATGAATGCATTCTTGCTAAGTATATTATTAGCTTGGACAACAGCTTTGACTTAACATAAAATGGTTTTGTAGCTGGCAGGTCTTGTACAAATTTACTTTCCTTTAGCAATCATTTATGTAAAGTATTGGATGAACATTATATATCTGGATATGTGAAAGGTTTTTGACACTATGCCAAATTATAGGACCATTTCTTTATTAAGTGAATATAATATAAATGGGTATGTGATCAGATGGATTTCTAACTGGTTGACTGTTAGAAAATATAGATAAAAACTAGCCAAAGTCTGTCACAAGACAGGGAGATTATGACTTGTATTTCACAGGACTCAGTTTTGGGCCTAGTTTTATTTGGCATTTTTATTGCCAGTTTCAAAGGTGGTAATACATTTTTGATGAGTAAATACGCTGATGATCTAAAAATTGGAATTACAATTTCTAGGATTTCAAACCAGTTTTCCTTTCAGTCATATATGGATACCATATTTAACTGGGCCACTATAAATGATATGAAGTTAAATGTTAGAAAATCCTATATTATGCACTTTGGGGTTGGGAATCCTAATTATCCCTATGCCTTGGATACTTTTAATATGCATAAAGTTATGTTACTAGAAATTTGGGTATAAAAAATTATGACTCCTTAAGTTTTGATACCCATCGGATGGATACAATTAGAAGATGCCACTGTGAAATAAATACTATTTTCAGAAGTATTGTAAGTAGAGACAATGCCACATTATAGGACTATTTCTTCACTGATTGAATGTAGTATAAATGGGTATGTGATGATCGGTGGTGGTGCTGCAGTAGCGTTGTCGCCTCACAGTTAGACATTGCCCGTTCAATTCTCAGTTAGAGCGTTTTCTGTGTGGCGACATGCGTGAATGGGTGTTCCTTCATTGAAGGCTGTGCGTTAGGCCCGGCAAGCCAGCACGTAAAAATCTACTGCCAATCATTAGCGGACCGGAGTTCCACTGTGGCGACCCCTAACCAGGAAAAGCCGAAAGACACAAACATATAAAACTATAGTTAAATCCATTTCTGAATAGTGTGGGTTTATTTGTGATTACAACAAAGTGCAGTTAGATAGATTGGAAAGAATGCAAATGCATTTTACTAGAAGGATACATGGAATGGTGGGCATAAGTTATTCTAGGGGGCTTGAGATGTTATCAATTTTTCACAATTAAATACATTATTATTATGTAGAAATGTGTTAAAGGCTGTGGACTTGTGAATAATGTGGGTATTTATTGAAAACAGACATACTGCATATCAGAAATAATAATTACTGTCTAAATAATGTACTAGGTAAAAAAAAGTAATGTACTCACTATAATGTTCCAACTGTGTTGTCCATTTTCATTCTTTCTTAACTGTTGGGTTCAGATCAGATCCTCAGATCTGACTTGGCCTCTTCTTCCAGCTCATGAAACACTGAAACTCTCAAGCTCCTCCCTTTACTCATAATGCCCTTGTAACCTACCATAACTCAGATCTTGCTTCCTGCCCCTTATATCTGTAAAGTAGCAGCAAATGATAAAATAACAGAATCTGGGACTCAAAGTAACAATATTTCCTTCAGCATCTTTTGATCTTTCCAAGAGTCAAACAAGGGGGGTGGCAAGTTGAGGATGGATGAAAATGGACAATGCAGATTGAACATTATGATGTGCACATAACTTTTTTATCTGGTGTTGTCCTTTTTATTCATTCCTCAACTGTTGGGACAGAGTCCCCAGCTACCTAAATCCCAGGAAGACTCTAAGGAAGGATATTCCTGAGCACCACTAAGCCAAAGGCTGCTCTTTCCCTAGAGACCAGCTCCAATCTGTAATGAGCAATAAAGGTAAGAGGATTAGTCCAAGTTTCAGCTGCATAAATATAATCCAAGGAAGATAATAAGACTGAAGAAGTTGCCATTGATATAGTGGAATGGGCTTTTGGCAGCCTTAGTATAGACAAACCCATTTTTTTGTATAACAAAGTAATGCAATCAAAAAGCCATTTGGCTAAAGTTACTTTAAAAAACAGTTTACCTAATTTTGATTCTGAAAAAAAAGAACAAATAATTGCACTGTCTTCCTTAAAATTTTGGTCCTGTGAAGATAAAAATGTAATTGTCTGTGAACTTCCAATAGGTATAACATGTATTCTTCTTTATTTGAGAAATTTGGAAGAAGACTGGAAGATTGAGAACCTTGCTGACACCACCTTAGGAAGAAAGGAAGGCTTGATCAGTAAAGATGCTCTATCCTTATGAAAAATCAAATAAGGAGATGTAGATGACGGGGCTTGTCATTCTGATACTCTTTTGGCAGAACCAATAGCAACCAAAAAGATAGTTTTCCAGATCAAAAAGTTTAGTTTACACTTGGCTGATGGTACAAAAGGGGTTTGAGTTAAAGACTAGAAAACAATGTTCAAATCCTAAGGAGGAGTGGGATACTTTAATGGAGGTCTATGTAGGAAAGTTATTCTGAGAAAGGCTTTGAAAAGTTTGGAGGATGCTAAGGCTGAATTATTCACTCCTATATGAAAATTAGAAATGGCAGCTAATTGTACTCAGTAGAGGAGCTAGCACTTTCATTGAAAATTGTAGGTAAAAAGTCAAGAACCTCAGAAATCATTGCAGAGACAGGTCTAAATTCTTTTTATATGCCCAAACAACAAATCTTTTCCATTTACTTTTGTAAAGTTTCCTGGTGGAAGCTTTGTGGGATGATAAAGGAATGTGACAGACAGGGGAGGAGAGCCTGGGCTGCCTAGCAATCAATGGAACTGGAGAAACCATGTGTTCAACTTGAGGCCTGGATTGTCCAGATGAGTTATGTCTGTCAGGTGAGACAGTAAGTCTGGAGTTGGATCCAGCAGCCAGGGTGGACAAAGAAGATGAGGCCAAATGAAGGGAAAGCAGATCTGATGTGGCCAGTAAGGGGCAATGAGGATAACTGTGCTCTTCCATCAATATATGTTTTCTGAAGGAATTTGGGGTGAGGGGTAATGGTGGATAGGCATAAAGAAGACCGCAGGGCCAATTGTGAAGTAGAAAATCCCACAGTGACTCCCCCAGTGAGGGGATCAGGGCAAAGAACCTGCTGCACTTATTGTTGAGGGGAGACGCACATAGGTCTCAACATTGTTGGCACCATCAATGGAAAATCCTCCCACCACTTTCATGTTGAGACACCAGTCTTGAGCCATTAGAATAGATCTTCCTAATTTGTCTGCAATCACGTTGGACTTCCCAGGAATGTGTGCTGCTATCAGAAAATTATCGCATGAGATCACCCATTGCCATACACTCATAGTTTCTCAACAAAGAAGGTAAGATTGTGTTCCACCTTGTTTGTTGATGTTCCAGGCCACTGACATATTGTTTGTCTGGATCACAATAGTTCTAGTGGGGAGAGTATCTTGAAAGACCTACAACTCTAGGAGGACAGCTCTCATTACCAGGACATTGATATGAGTATTGGCCTCTTCAAGGGACCACATGCCTTGGACCATTTTTCCCAAGAAGTGCCACCCCCACCCAATCTGGGAGGCATCCATGGTCACTATGGCCTTGGGTTGGGGGAATGACTTTCTTATACTTGACTGGAGTGTATCCACCACAGAAGGTAATTTTTGCAAGCTTGAATTATTTTGACCTGACTGGATATTGCTTGATGGAGAATGGACCATTCAGTCATGAGTGTATTGAAGAATCCTCATATGGTACCTTGCCATTGGTACCAGAATGATTGCCACTGACATGGATCCCAAAGCTTGGATGATCAGTCAAGTTGAAAGAGAAGAACTTTGAATGATCTTTTTGACCTTGAACTTATTAGTTTGAACTCTGGACAAAGGGATAGAGGCTGTTTGAAGTGAA
Organism: Protopterus annectens; assembly: GCF_019279795.1. Classification (NCBI taxonomy): domain Eukaryota; kingdom Metazoa; phylum Chordata; order Ceratodontiformes; family Protopteridae; genus Protopterus; species Protopterus annectens. The sequence continues at coordinate 470,091,268 of NC_056739.1, forward strand.
TGTATTGAGCAAGGTACTGATGAATTCCAATATCTGTGTTGGTTCAATATGAGATTTGTTGTAATTGATAGAAATCCCCAGATGAGAGCTTAACTGAATTATGTAGTCTCAACCTTGAATCAGATTATGTCTGGTCAGAGTGGTTATGAGCTACTTATCCAAATATGGAAACACCTGGAATCTCAGCAGTCTCAAGTGAGCTGCTACTACTGCCATACACTTGGTAAACACCCTGGGGGCTGTGGTGAGACCGAAGGGCAGAGCTCTGAATTGGCAATGACTGGCTCCCAACCAGAAGCATAGATATCTCCTGGAGTGTCTGTTCATTTTTATGTGATAATATGCATACCAAAGTTCTATCGAGCACATCCAGTCATCGTTATGCAGAGAAGGCAAGCTGGACTGAACCCTGACCATCCAAAACTTTGTGTACTGAACTGATTGATTTAGATTGCTAAAATCCAAAATTAGTCTCCAGTCTCCTGTTTTCTTTGGCACTAAAAAGAATCTTGAATATGTTCTGGAGTCTTCCTGGTCAGGTGAGACCTCTTTGATGACTCTTTTTTTCTAGCAGCTTGTTTATTTCTATTGCTGCTGTTCCCCTCTGATTGGGTGGAATATCAGGGATTTTGTTTATTACTAGCAGAGGTGGATGGGAAAATGGTATTATATAACCTCTGGATATTATCCTCTGTACCCATGAATCTTTTATAATTTCCAGCCAGGCTCTCTGGTACAGGGATAACTGACCCTTGACTGCCTCCAGAGATGGACAGTTGGCTTACTTTCAGGAGCGCTGGTAGGAATGTGTCAGAGAAGATATCCCTAGATCCCTGGTTATGCAGACCACCTCTAACATGAGGAGAGTGTCTTCCATTAGAATTCCCCCATCTGCCCATGGGTGAACTGTCTCCATGTGGATCTTGGAAAGGATCCTAGGATTTTTTTGCATCACATTTTCCATCTGTCTCATTGGTTCATAACAAAGGTCTGTTGAGGGGGTCAAAAAATATATACCCACATCAGACAGGGGTTTTCCTTCTTGCTCACACCCAGAGAGTGTTTCTTTTATTTTGGGGCCAAATGAACTTCAGTCAAAGGGAGCATTGATGAAGGAAGATTTGAAGAGTACCACAAAGAAAGACAAGCACATCCAGGCATGTCTTCGAATGGAAATGCCTGAATCTGCTGCCTGTGAATACCTTCAGCTACATAGGAGATATGCCTCATGGATGAATTTGAAGTAGACTGAAGTGTACCCAACTGTGAGGAAATAATGCTCTTTATCACGGAGGATATGGCCCAGGGAGGAATTTGGAATGTTCCTTAATCAATTCCATTTGAAGTCTCATAAAATGTGGCAAGTAGTTCAGTGACCTAAAAGCAAAGGTTGTTGATGCATAACCATGCTTCCTAAATCTGACCAGTGCTCTAGACTCCCTGTTTGAGGGTGGACATTGGAACTTTTTTTTCACTGGTTCCTTCTTAGTGGCCACCACTATGACTGTGGAATCAACTGGTACAACCTTGCTCCAATAAGTTCTATCCTTTGGTATGTCAGGATCCTATTTGGTTTCTTAGGGATAGGCTCAATGGTATCATGTTCCTTCCACACCCGTCAACAGACCAAATCAATGAGCTCACTGGTGGGCAGAGTCACCCTAGAGTTAGACGGGCCAGTTCCAAAGGTCTCCAGGAATACCAACTCCTGTTGGAAAGGGTTGTTGTGGGACCAACCATCCCTTTGTTTTAGGAGTTCTAAGATGCCTCCAAATGAGACATCAGCAGATGGAGATCTGGGGGAACCTTCCCCTACATCAACGTTGGTATCTTCTGTGACAGACTCTTGTGGAGAGTCTAAGTGCTTTCCTTTTACATGTCCTCTTCCTGGGAACTTCTTCTGCATGATGCTGCAGAGAAGTGTCAGAAGAGATTACTATACCCTGCAGGTACATTTTATTGAGACTCTGGATGCAGAGTCACATTGAGTTGGGTAGTCAGAACTGAAGAGAAAAGTCCAAACTCTGGGAAAAGAGAATGCTCTCTCCACCACTTTGAATGCAGAATGGCTCAGAGAAAAAGAAACCAATGAATTTGATAAGGCATGCTTATGGTCTGTCTGCTCCCTCTGCCCCAAAGGCAAACTACTCAAGGAATGAGTAAGAACTGAACTTTGTAGCACCAAAGCTCTGAGGGGCAGAGATGGCTCTGACAGGTTCAGAGTTGAATCCAACACCACAGAGTCACTGCCAACACTACAGCTCATAGAGTCATCCATCTCCAAAGTGCTCAGCACTGGACAACTGAGAGACACCACTGGAGTCACAGATTCCAGCATCTTTGAACATGAGGCAAATGACCCCAGAACCTTTGGATCTGATGGCTCCAAAACCAAGGGTCAGATTGAAGAAGGAGCCAATAATGGGAGAGTAGCACTGACAAGGGTCTCCAGACCAAATGGGGTCAGAGCTGGAAGAACTCCCATTTGAATCTGTGGCCTGAGGACTTTCCTTATCATCTTGTCCACATAAGCTTCTATCAGACTCTTGGATGATCAAACAGATGAAGTTGTAGAAGATGGTCTAGAGTGTTGTCTTGGTGAATGCTCCAAAACAGGGGAACTGAGCTGAGAAGAGATAGGATCCAATAGCAGTTGAGGTGATCAGATTCAAAGAGATTTTTCCACTTAAGGTCTTGGATCCAAAGAGGTTGAATCTGATACTTTAGCTACTTTAATGTGAGGTTCAGATAGTAAAACCAAAGAGGTAGATGGATCCAGAGATCTTTTTCTTGACTCTTTAGGAAGAGAATCTCCCTTCTTATCAACATTTTTGGAGGGTTGATCTCCAGATGCTGTCAAAGCAGGTTTAGAGGGTAGCAATCCTCTTAAAATTAACTTACTCTTTCTGCCTATCAAGGCCTGCTAATTGAAGGCCTTACATATGTTACAATCAGAATCAAGGTGAGATGGGCCTAGGCAACAGGCCCAGTTAAAGCGTGCATCAGAATTTGGAATTTTAGGGCTGCAGGCCAAGCACTTTTTGAAACCAGAAGCTTTCTCAGACATAATTATCAATCAACAAGGAAAGAATTAAGAAGTAAAAAGTTTTTTTTAAATAACAGTAAGAAAGAAGGAACAGAAACAAGAAAAATACCAGCAATTGTAAAACAAGTAGTACTTAAAAGTACAAAGGAAATACCAACAATGATATTTAAGGAGTACTCGAAAGGCGAGTATAATGATTTTCTGTATAGATATAAAGGTAATAACGGAGGAAGAGCAAGAAAGATTATATATATAGAAAATAACTTTAACTCACAGAAATATAGTATGCTCATTCCAGAGTAAGGAGTGACATTATCCATATACTAAGGTGGCAAATGACTAGAACAATATGGGTAAACGGAGGTCCTTGAGAGTTTCAGTTTTTCATGAGCTGGAAGAAGTGACCGAGTCAGGTCTGACGATCAGATCCAAACCCAACAGTTGAGTAATGAATGGAAATGACAACATCAGATCTACAGTTTGGAATAACTCTCTTCATGGGGGAGGTTTTCTGTGGTGGAACAGTATTCCATTATGAATTAGGAAATCAGGAATCATTAACTCTTTTAAATCCAGTTTGGAATCATGGTTAGGTCTGAGGGTCTCTAACCAGCTCTTTATGGTGGCAAGCTTTTTGAGGGCCTTCTCAGGCATAGAGCTTGATTTTGTTTGAACATTGAATTTAGAAAGAAATCTGTCCCATAGTTGATAGGGAGATTAGACAGGTTGTATAAAAGAAAGAAGAATAGCGGGTAGGTTCATAAGATCTATTCCCTGTATAAATAAAAAAAATTCAAGTTGCTAAGGAAAGATTTAGGCAAAGTTTAAGGACAGCTAAAATTACTTATATATTGAAATTAGCTGACATTACCAGTAGGAATAGAACATCATTGTTTAAATGTCTAAGGATTATACGAAGGATAGTCAGTCAAGAATGAATGTTAAGTGTGACTATTTCTGACCTTAGCATATTGGTTGAAGAATTTAATAAAAAAGCCGCATCAGTTAATAAAGATAGGAATGTGCTCCTGCAAGATGAATGTCCAATTGTTTTGTATGGATATGTGAAAAAAAGGTAACTTCAGCAATTAAGGAAAGCTTGTCAGTGGGACCTGAAGGTTTAAATGGATGTTTTTATAAGTAGAATAATAAAGCAATTACTACTATGTTTGACTTCATTTCCAAAAACAGCAGGATTTGTACTTGCTATATGTAATAAGGCAGTTGTGATACTTATATCAAAGGGTAATAAATGCAACACATTAGACACTTACTGCCTGGTAAGCCTTGTCAGTATAACTGATAAAAGCTAATGCACAAATTACCCAAGGAAGCAAAGTAAAAGTTAGACATTGACTGACATGGATTTACAGAAGGATGCTGCATTTGACATTTTATTAGCATTTATTTCAGTTTGCTTTGATGTGGGATTGATTGGACATAACCCAAACCTTTGATTCCATCATACAAAGAGAGATTAAAAACAATTCAGGCTTTGTGAATTAGGCACTACTTCATTAGGTGGTAGAGAAATGGTTAGAGAACAGAGTATGAAAGGTGGGAATAAGAAATATATAATTGGTGGATAATGTACTGCAGAGGTTGCTACTAGACCCAATACTGCTTAGCATATTTATGTCTGAGTTTCATGGAGGTCCTAGTATGTAGGATAGTAAGTTTATTGCTGACTCCAAGATAGGGGCTATTTCATCAATATTAGCGATCAGGCTACCTGTAAAAAAAGATAGAAAGACCAGAGATCTGGCAATAACATTTGATCATGCATTGTGTTTTGTTGAGAATATGACATTAATAATTAGGAAAAATTAGTTGTTAATGAAGGCTCTTCTGCAATGCATATCCAGTATGGATGATAAAATATTACTACCATATATAAATATGTCATCAAGACAAATACTGTGTATTGTGCTGCAGCCTGCATGCACAATATCTTACAAATTCAGAAGTTGGAGAGGATACAGGGGACATCTGCAAATCAAATAACCAAAGAAAAACATCCTGGATATAGGAATAGACTTGTTGGACTGGCTCTATTCTCTGAAGGCTATTATAGTCTTATTAGAGGGAACCTGTGCTAGTTTATAAATGCTATAGAAAAGAGGTTATGTATTTATTAGGAATGGATTTTTCACAGCTCTCTTCTCTACTAGGAATAAGCATGCATTGGTTATATTATTAATCTGTAACTCCAGACAAAAAAGACATTATTCGCATTATAGGGCTGGAAGGTTATGAAATTAATTATTACTACATGTAAGAAAGGCTAGATGAATTAGTTAGCTTTAAGAACAATTTAAATATTTGGTTTGGCAATGGGGTATTTATCCCAAATTTACATTACACGTTTTAATAACCACTTTAATGGTGTTGAGTCTAATAGCCAACTACAGTCATCACTGAATGTGTAATATCCAAAATAATGTGTGCGTTTGTCCATTATTTGTCACAGATTATTTTCTATTAAGATATTGTTATTTTTACAGTATTTAGAATGTCTCACATTTTAATCCTGGTAAGTTTAAATATCTGCCAGTGACACCAGGTTGAACTTTTATATAGTAAATGAAACTTGTTATTTCCACAAGATCTGATATCTTTAAATTAGGTATTCCATATATACTAGTTACCGATGTAATATATTTTCCAGCATTTGCATTCAAACACATGCAAACAACAATATCCATAGTAGTATCATGAAAATAGAGTTCTAAGACTTCAATAATTTTTAGCAAGAATTATAACCCCAACACCCATACCTATTGTCTTGTTTATATGAAAGAAACCATGTGTGTTATATGGAGTTATATGCAACAAAGGTTAGTATTTCTTTACAAGATCCAAAGTTACTCTATATTATATTCATACCTGTACTTCCAAAATAAAAAGAGTATTATTATCTTGCAATTATATTTTCTCTGTTCACTGAAATTGTATTTTCCACTATCATGTATGTAACTTGCTTATCTTTTTACAATCACTATGTTATTTTCTAATACTTGTCTTGGAGCTTTTCTCCCCAGGTCTCTGCTGAAAACATGTCTCTGGCCCAGTCGGACACTTCCCAATAAACAAATGTAAATAAATAAAAGGATACTGAGTTATATCAAACAGCTCACATCAGGCTTCTGTAAAGCCTTTAATAGTAATTACTTTGTGCATAAGTGTCCTCATTTGATTATCTTTGTAGTGACTCAATGGCCCAAACAAAGAGAACAAGCATTCAAAAAAATCAGGCAGATGTCATACAGCTTCTCAACTATTCTTACTAGCATGGCTTCACTTTTGTTCTTGTAGAAAGTAAAGTGCAAGGCATTAAAAATCAACATCACTGAACACAAATCTAAAGTAGATGTTAGTAAGAGACCACAGATCAGATGTGCATACCACGGTTACTATTATAAAACAACTCTTCACTCTATAAGAAAGACTTACTTTTTGGTACACTTATTATTATTATCAGCATTTTAATTTTTACTGCTTACCTTTATGACTTACCCAAACAAGACTAACTAAGCAGCATCAATTAGTCTTGAGGCTTATGAATGTGTGTTGGGTAATGCATCTCCTTATCAGGTACCTTCTTCTGGTTTATGGCTGTGGTAATGCACTCTGCAGCAGATTTAGGAGTAATGCGTGCCGACTCTTTACATGATTTTCTCTTAGTAACAGTAATGATTTTGAATGAGTATTAGGAACATTAGTAACAGCTGAAGTGGTTTGCACCTTAACTCTTCTAAGTCTGTAATTTCTCAGTTCTTCAACATGAAGTAGGGCAGACCTCAACCTTGGCGAATATCGGTTCTGACTGCTCCTTAACTATAGCAGGATCTCACATATGCCCTTTTCAGTAACTTGGTGACAGGATCATCTGCCTGGTAATAAATTTACATGTAGCTCTTTTAAATTATTCTACAGCTCTGTCTGATTTATAAGTCTTGGGCATTCAGTTGATGGTTTGGCAACAGCAAGTCCAGTTTTGAATGAACAGGATATTTCATGAGCAACATGACAGTGGTCTGGTTAGTTATAACATGGGAATCATATTGGTATGTGAACAAGGAATTGACTAACTTTTGATGGAGGATAATCTTGTCTTTTTGTATGGCTTGAAGTGCTCATCTTACTTTACACAAACCTCATATAAAACATATTAGTTGCTAGATGCCAGGGGCCGGATATAATACAGTGAATTATGTATTTTACAAAGCAATGTCTGGAAGTCAGCTACTATTAAATGAGGGTCATTATTAATGATTAGTTGCTGTAGCACTCCTGTCCTGCAAAATATGCTTTAGTATGTCAATGAAGTGACAAGAAGTCATAGATCCTATGGTAAAGACCCGTTACCATTTAGAATATGCATTCTTATCATCATCACCAGCAGCAGCCCAGTTTTTCCCATTTTCTATATGGGGTCAAGATGTTGTGTCAACTGTCACCATCTCTCTTGATTCAATGCCACTCTCCTACTCTTGACAGTCATGTCTGATTGCTGCAGGTCTCTCACACAATCCAGCTATCTATCCTTGTTTCCTCTTGCCTGCTTTCTGTCTGTCCTAAATCTTCTTCGCCAGATTGTCTTCTGTTATTCTGCACATGGGCTCAAACTACCACAATTTGTACTCTTTGACCTTCTCTCCAATTGGAACTACTTTGAAGTCCTCATTTCTCCATCTGACTCACAGTGTGCATCCTGCCACCCATTTCAGAGACTTCCTCAACCACTCTGCCTTTACCGCCCACATTTCTATCCTATACAGTAGTGCTTGTCATACCACTGTTTTGTACGTTACTCTTCAGTTTCTTTGACATTCTTTTGTCATACACCACCCCTGACATTTGGCGTCTGCCCCTCTGATTCTAGATTTAACCTCCTCATTCAGACCTTTGTTTTCTTTAATCATTCCTCCTAGATACTTGAAGCTGTTAACTTGTTTATAGGTTCATAGGTTCATAGATTAGTACTAGGCTATCAGCCCTAGGGCCTATTCAAGCCTAGCCATAACAATTCCATGGCTATTTCTTCTCACAGTATTTACTTCCCTGGTCCCCTATCTAGCAGAGCGACTGATGTGATCCCCGGGGTGAATTTCCTATCTCCCATCCAATCATCAATGTACCTTTTGAAGACGGCCAAAGAGGCACTCTGCTTGACATGTATGGGCAGTCCATTCCAGAGTCTGGGGAGTCTCTGGGTCAGGAACCTATCCCTCCAGCATGTTTTGTTCATTGTGATGACAAGGTTTAGATCCCTGGAGTGTGTGTCTCTGAGGGATTGGGATTTCTTTAAGTGTAGCATGTCCAACAGCTCTGGGTTTGACATGGCCTTGTATGTTAAGCAGAGATCGCCTCTGAGTAGACAATATGCGACAGAGTATAAGTGGAGTTTATTTAGACAGCATAGGGCATCTGCTTTAGGCCTGTGATTCTTTTAGTGAGGTATTTCTGCAGCCTTTCCAGTTGTTGCAGATGTCTTGAGAGGTACATACCAAACGGGGCGTTGTATTCTATAATGGGTCTAATGAGGGATGGGTACAGTGGGACAATGACCTCCATTTCACTATCTTCCCTTCAATCTCAGTTCTCAGCTTCTTCTGATTTCCCTCATTTGCTGCTATTACAACTATCTTATATGTACTCTCTAACCTGCTTCTAATGTAGTCCATTGAATGAACAGCAGTGGGTTTAGAGCTGAACCATGATGCACACACAATCCAAATGGGAACCCCTCATTGAGACCAAACACTGTTCGTACTTGAGTCATTGAGTCCTTGCACATAGCCTGCACTAATTCTACCAATGTTTCTGGGACTTCAAACCACTGCAGCACTGCCCAAATCAGCTTTCTTAGGACCTTATCATATGCTTTCTCCAAATCAAGAAATGTCCACTTGGACATTTTTCTCAGCTATCTGTCTTACTGTAAACACTGGGTTGGTTGTGCTACATCCTGATAGAAATATGAACTGCGCATTACCCATCTTATTTCTACTACTTCGTGTATTTTTTTATTAGTCACCACCTTTATAACTGTCCCCTAACTCACCCAACATATCTTGATCATATCCGATGTGACCTTGTCTGAGCCTACTACTTTCTGTGACTTCATTTCCTGTGCTACTCTTACTTCTTCAAGGATAGTCTCCTGCACTTATTTCTTTGTAGGCTGTGTCTGGGTCAGTACAGCTTCTGTGGGGTTTCCTTCATTCAAAAGCTGCTGTAAGTACTCCTTCCATCAGCTTTTGATGACCTGTAGACTGGTGAGCAGGTTGTTGCTGGCACCCCTTTTGAAAGGTGTCTGACTATATTCTTTATATTTCTGTCATTGCCTGCAACCTGAGAGTTTCTTTGTGCCATTTACAGCGTCACTTTCTGCAAACTGGTAGAGTGCCTCTGATGCCTTGTTCTTTGTTATTGCCACTCCTCTCTTAGCCTCTTTTGTTAGCCAACCAGTATTCCTTCTTAGCCTGGTCCATATTTTCTATCTCCCACATTTTCCTGTACTCATTTCTTTTGATGACTTCCTGGAATTCTGCAATCCAACATCAGCTTTCCTTATGCGCTTTATTTCCATACTGGCTTGGGCACACATCTGTTCTGTAATCTTCACACATGCTGTTTTGAGGTGCTGCCATTTGTCTTCAAATCCACCTACTTCTTTCTTCCAGAGGTGCTAGAGACCTGAGTAATTCCTTGAACCCTTGTGCTTTCTCTCCATTCATCTTCCAGGTTCTCAGGTTATCCTTTGTTGACCTTAGAGCCTTCTCTGAACACTGCTTGCTGCTGATTGTAGCAACCAGTGATTTATGCTGTGGTCTGACTGCTTCACTGGGGATGACTTTGCTGGTTCTACATCTGTGCCCTTTCCTTATTAGGAGGAAGTCTACCCAAGCTGCATGTTGGTCAGTCTTGTATGCGACCTTGTGATCGTCTCTCTTGCTGAACAGTGAGTTTGCAACCATCAAGCCATTTGCCAGAGAGAAGTCTAGAATGATCTCTTCTTCTTAATTCCTGTTGCCCTACCCATGTGAACCCTGGCAGTCCTCTTATCCTGTTCTGCCTGTTCTGATGTTAGCATTCAGATCCCCCATTATCAACACCAATTCCTGTTGTCTTACTTTTTCGAGTAACTAGTAAGTCCTATGACTGCTGCCTAAACACACGCTTTTCCTCACTATCATAGCCCTGCTGTAAGCTTAGGTTGAAATTAGGAATAGTGCACTACCCTTACAATGACGTCGGATTACCATAAGTCTGTCACAAATTCTAATGTATTGTAAGGCATCCCTCAGTGTCTTCTAAAGCTTCACCCTCAGCGTACTTCTCACATCATTTCTAGTCTGTCATACTCTTCATCTAGAGTTTGGATCCCTAGCTAAGTGGCTATTTCAAATGGCTTCACCTTCTTTATTCCTGTTTTCCCACCTATGTGGATCCAGTTAGTCCTCATATTCTATTCTTTCTGTCATGATATGTGCATTCAGGTCACCCATTATTATCAGCAGTTCATGCTGACTTGCTTTTTATAGTAAGACCTGCAAATGCTGTCTGAATGTACTCTTTTCCTCACTATCACAACCCTGCTGTGGAGCACAGGCTAAGATTATGAATACTGCCTTATCATTACACTGGAGTCTGATTGCCACAAATCTGTTTCTAATTCTGATGACATCCTTTACTATCTTTTCAAGCCTCTCTCTCTCTCCACAGTTCCCATACCATTTCTAGCATGTTCTCCTCCTGAGGAGTAGACTCTGGATCCCAAGCTAAGTGGTTTTGCTGTGTCGCCCTTCCATCTTGCCTCCTGGATACAATGGATGTCCAGTCTTCTTCTTACCATTATGTCATCCACTTCCAAGCTGTGTCCTGTCAGGGAATCTACACCGACTATAGCAATTCTTAGCTTAATTTTGGCAGTTTAATTAGTTTTATGTCCAGATTTCACTCAGCAGACTATCCCAGATAACCCAGGCAGGGCAAATGGACATCAGATGACCAGTAGCTTACTGATCAAGGGATGCTGGGCTTTATGGCAGATGCACACTGGTCAGTAGGGGCACATATACCCCTCTCACTGTTAGCATGGGTGCCTGTTGTGGGTTAGAGTAGGCCAAGTCCTCAACGTATCACCGACAAATACCCATGCCCATTTATGGCAGCATTAGTCAACATGACAGAATCACCTAGAGACCATTTTTACACCATCGAGTGGCTAAGCCTGACACAGTGCAGTCTGTGATCCATGTTCTCCTATCTTTAGGATACCACACATACAGTTGATAGCTAAAGTTATACTCTGTGCTGCTGCCAACAACTTTATTCTTGGGTGAGTTTGAGGTGGAAACACTCAGCATGTTTTGGGAGATGGGAGCATCCCACAGAGACACAGGGAGAATATGCAAACTATAGGTGAGGTGAGGATCAAACCTTGTACCTGGTGCATGGAAGACAAAAATCTTAACCATTATGTGAACTGTTCAACAATTACAAAAAAACTCTTCCAATAAATGGCCTGTCAAAATCAGAACAGAACAACTGCTAGAGTAACATAGCCATTCTTATGGTGAAGTGGCAGACATTACGGCTCATTCTGAACCGTCAGCCAATACATTTCTTTGCTTACTGTTCTTCTTCTTGATCAGTCTTCAGGCATCATAGATAATGTCTAGCCAATGCCATCATACTTACCAATCCAAGATGACATTGATGACTTTCTTCTAACATTCTGGGTCTTAATGCACTGGGGTAGGATAATCTTTACATCTCACACCAACATTTAAGGTATCTTCATCGTGTCTAGGATAATAGTCAACCAAGAAAGATTTATGTTTCACTGTCCAGATATTTTGAGTCAATATACTCTCTGGGATTCATGATGCTGAAATCTCCATGCAGGACCAGTGTAGCCGCTCCTGCACAGAATATGGCTGCTGAGCGATCCAGGAACATGCCATATTGACGAGTTCGAGTGAGCCAACACTGTTCCTGCATGAAAACCCATGCGGGATGCTAATTACCTCATTTGCTGGTGAAAACTATGCAAATGAGGTAAAATAGCGATCCAGGAAGCAGGTAGATAGCCATGCAGGAACAGTGTAAGCTGCAGAAATGTATTCGGCTACTAGCTGAATACATTTCTGCAAAATTGAAAATGGAGCCATGACAGCTCCAATAAAAGCATAAACCCTAACCTGGAGGCATGCTGATGGCCAAATATATGGCCATTGGCATGTTAAAATGTTTATTTTTTAAAAAAATGAAAGTTTATTATTTCTCGGCCGATAGCAGCTGTTCAAGCATAGGGAAGCACCATGCAAACATGACCATGAGGAAAATAAAGAAATAAATGTGAAAGGTGCATTTTAGGAGAAAGCTGCATTTTGCCATTATAGTCAACGGCAAGCCAAATCAAAATAATGACACTGAACAGTGGTTGCTAACGGCTCTTGACTGGCTGGTAGTCTGACTTGGAGCTTGCTACTTTCACACTGTGTGTTCTGTCTATGAGCCAATTTGCAAACGCCACCAGTGATACAGGGGTTGATGCCTAGTTTGGTGGGTTCATCCATAATTCCTGACTGAGGAATGGTATCAAGAGCCTTGGTCAGATTGATATAGACTGCATGCAGTGCCTTACTATCATACACAGCCCTGGTGACTGACTCAAATAAGTCAACCAGGTTGAGGAGGCATGATCTCCCTTTCACAAAGCCAAACTGTGTGTGGTCCAGAGTTAGGAGATTACCTATATGTTTGTCGATCAGGTCCCTTATGATGCACTCCATAGCTGGACATATCAGACTCGTCAAGCTAATGGCCTGATAATTCCCAGGGTCTGCAGTTGCCACACCTTTATGGAGAGGGATGACTGCAGCAGTGCATCACTGGGGAGAGACAAAGCCTGAGGTGAGGCTGTGACTGAACAGGGAACACAGATGTGGTGCCAGATATCATTGTAGTTCATGAAGAACACAGCCAGGGAAAATGTGGTGTCCCATGAAAGCTGTATTCTTGCCCATGGACAATGCAGGTGTAACCTGGGTGGCAGTAATCCTGGGTGCCTGGCATTCTTCTGGCATTCTGATTGCTCCCCTGGGGAGAAGGGAGGGGTAAAGCTGGCACTGAATGTGTTGGCAAGAATGTTGGCAATATCTGTTGGTTCAGTATAGGAGGTAGCATTGTGCAGTAACTCAGAGCACTTCTGGGTATTGGCGTGGAGGTTCTTGATATCACTAACAAAGGATTTGTGGTTGCTGTCAGTGTCTGCTGCAATTCTGCCATCATAGGCAGCTTTAAATGATTTCATGAGGGATCCCAAGTTGTTGTTGAGACTAATAAGGGAGTTTTACCACTCTTGGGACTCCACCTTTTTCTGCAACAGTTCTATCCTTCAGTTGTACAGGTTATTAATGGCAGGGGATCACCAGATTGGCCTCCAATGTTTGGAGGAGAGTGTCAAGGTTCTGTTGGGTATGGCTAGTTCCAGGTGCTGTGAAGTTAGCCACCTCTGTTCTTATGAGTCCAAAGTCAGCTTTGGAGAAGTTTTTCAAGGTGGTTACTTTTGTGGGGGTGGGGTGTGAGATGTGGATTTCCATGATGATTACTCTATGTTTGATCTGACCAGGTAGCCATTGACTACTGTTGTCAAGCAACAGTCCCATATATTAGTAATTAACACAGGTCAAGGATGTTGCTTCCTCTACTGGGTGTCAGAATGAGCTGGCCCAGGCTATTATAACTGATTCCAGGAAGTGATGGGCCAGTGTATTGTTGCTTGAGTCTCTTACCCAGTTGATGGAGGGGTAGTTGAACTCTCCTAGTATGAGAGTGTTGGGTTCGACCTTGATACCCTCCAGGGTGTTGAGAAATGTGAATTAAGAGTCTAGGGCATGGATGTGGACCTATAGCAGGCTATGACCGGAATTGCACTATTATCCAATGTCAGTTGCACCTGAAGTATCTCAGATGCATTATGCTGGGATAATACTCTGGATGTGTGCATATCCATTATTAATATGGAAACACCACCACCTTTCTAGCTGTGGTCCATGTTTTGGGGCTGACAGGTGTGGAATGAGTTAATGGGCTGGTAGTGCAGGGGTGCTATCTGCTGCTGTAAACCAGGTCTCCCTTACTGCACAAATGTCAATGTTCTCCATTTTGAGGAGTGCGTAGAATGGCTGCATCTCGAGATACTGGCAGGTATATATGTGTGTGTGTGTGTGTGTGTGTGTGTGTGTGTGTGTATGTGTGTGTGTTATACCACCATGTTTGTGGGAGAGTCATATACTGTGTGTGTTATACCATTTTGAGTTGTGTACCACCCTGTAAACTTCTCATCACCCTACTTTACTAGGCCTTCTGATTTCATTCACCTTAGAAGCACCTTGGGAGTGGGTGAGTGTATGTAAGTTCCATGGCACATCTGTTAACCGCGCAACATTGTGGTAGAAATAACTAGATAGGTATGGATTCTAATCTCAATGCTGGCAATTGTATGTGAAGATTATATCCTATTTGGCTCATATCATTTTGATTTCTGTACCATCCACACCTGTTTACCACCTCCCGATGGCATTACTTTATACAGCATGTTAATGGCATCTGCCTCACTTGCAGCATGTTAAACCATTGTGCACACCATAGCAGTCCTCTGTACAGATTTCTATGGAATATCCAGATGTTTGCAACCTATATGTGGTCTGTGTCCTTTAACAATGCCCATGTATGTGATATTGTTGCCAAACTAGCCACAGTGAATGTAGTGACACACATGCCAGCATCAGGCATCATACCTGACTGAAACATTGTGCTTATACAATGTCTGCTACACTATCACTTGTCCAGGCTTGTGGGAGTAATACATGACTCCACATTTTATTTCTGGTGGGTTATCTCACCATCACTGAGGGCATTCAGAACATTACGTGTTGTAAGATGTAGTGTGTTATGTCCCATGCATATAATCTATGTGGGGCACGTCATGTGTATGTTGTAGTACAGTACATCAAGGTGGAAATGAAGGTTTACTACTCTGTCTATTGCTAACTATGTTAATGTTACTGTGTGAACACCCCCTGTGTCAGGCCTTACTGTGGGTATGCAAATGATATACCATTTTCTCTCCCTGTTCCACCTGGTGAACTCAGGAATACATACCACAAACCTGTCATACACAGTATCATGCGGGGTGTTGACAGGTGAATCTCTTGCAGTTAATGTAATGGCTACACTTGTGAGGGACCTGTTGACAGTACTGCAGTAACCTGTTCTGTATATATGAGCTTATGGTACTACACAGCACTTAGCTGACATGTCTGAAGGCTACCTGTCTGTGACAAAGGGTATGTATGCAAGGTCACACTGTCTGACAACAGTATCCCTCTCCCTCACACACTGTTGCATGTATAGACACTTGGTACATGTACATATAAAGCTTTACCTTGCCTATGACACAGTTGCTGTATTCCCACTCTGCCATACTCCCTCTTGGGAATGTCTACAGTGCCACAGCCTGCAGACACACAGACACCTGAAACACAAACAGAATACAGCATGTCAGACTACATTCAGTCAGTTGTAGTAACAGCAATAATGCATCCTGGCTAATAAGGTACATACATCTGTATGTCTACTCATAACAAATCCAAGCAGACAGCACCTTACATAGTATTACATAGCTACACTGTATTATATTCTCCCTGTGCATCAGAACCATATTAGCATGTCCCTGCATTGATAGTATGGATGACAGGTATATGGGATAGGTATCATCATATGCACAGGGTGTGGTGTGGGTTTGCCAGAGGCCTAGGCTGGCCCATACGGTACACATCATGTGTTTGTGTTTGGCGGGGTATCCAATAGATGGGCTGTGCAGAGGTGCTGTGTGTGTCTGGAGCTGACCTGCCTGTGATACAGATGTGTGTGTGTATGTATGCACACAGTCACGCCATGTGGCTGCCTTACACAGGGGCACATTGGACAGCTGTGGACCATACATGGTAAGATGTCCATATCACTGTCTCCAGCCATGGACACAGGAACTGGTCCTGCCATGGGTATCAGTGGCACCACCAGGCCCAAGGTCAGATGCAGTATTGCTTCCTGATGTTGACTGCTGTCTACTGCATCTGTGTCCCTGATGGGACTGGACAGGACCATGTGCCCATGGCCTGCTCCGGTGTGATGTGGACAGCAACCCCCCTTTGGTAGTGTTGGTGTCACTGCCACTATGGGAATGTGAAGGTGTATGGCCCCATACATTCTCAGCTGTTGTTGGTGCTGACCTACATCCACCAGGCCAATGCCCATTTCCCACCACACACTGTAGCACAGACATGCCATGGTTGAGGATTGCCAAGGTCTCACCCCACCGTCTGTTCATGACCTCAGTATTTTGACATGTGGCCTCAATAAGGTCATGTTTGTTGCCACGTAAATCAGGAAGAGTTGCATCCATCACCCTAAGTATTTGTCTGGTGTGGCCTTCACTATATACCTGTGCATGTATGACAGCTCAAAACATGCACCTGGTGACTCCTGCTGTGACACTTGTGACAATAGATTGATGAGCAGTGGTCCTCCTGTGAGCACCCCTATCCATCTGCCTGTGTGGGACCTCACCTGCACTCTGGCTATGCCCAGTGTCTACAATCACACCTGCCATAGTCACCACATTAGCCTGTTCAATGCCTCCACCTACCAACTGTCCATCATCTATGGCCACTAGTGATGTATGTGTGGGCATTGTCACTGTGTGCAGGGATGGTGTGGACAAGGGTGGGACGCCAACCAATGGTACATATTCAGCCCCTGACAACCCCACCTGTACCTTACTATTCCTATCATCATTATCAGAGTCTCCAGAGATAATGACATCAGTTTCCAAGCGGTAGGGAACCCAAACCCCATCGCCACCTGTAAGGGGAAGATAACATATGTACATTAATACCTGCACTCGAGGTTGGCAGGTACACACACACACACACACACACACACACACACACACACACACACACACACACACACACACACACACACGCACACACACACACACACTTACAGGTGAGGTGGCACAAATTTGTTACACAGACCACACGTTACCCAAATGATGACATGCCTGACACACGGCCCTCAACATCATACATTGCAGCCAGTTTTACTACATGTAACTAACAATATAGAGCTCTGGGATGCATAATTAGTGTTAGTATGTGATGGCCCTTTCTCCAGCACAGACTGCACCCATGTACACATCATTGCTGTTCACCTGTATAGCACAGTGGCAAGTACCAGAGAACATACCTCACAACTGTACAGATCCTCGCAGGATTTGTAGATGTCTGGCTCATATGTTTGCTCTGTTTCTCACAACCCCATGTGTTTCTCTGATACATAACTGGGATGATCTGAGGAGTGACAACACTGATTAATGGCATACATGTATGATCACACAATTCCTGTTACACCACCAATCTTCTAAGTTTACAGTGGATATGATAAGTGTACACAACCCTGTTAACATGCCATGTTCTTGTAATATATGAGATGACACCACAATAATGCATTCAAATATGTTACCCACCTTTCATGTGACATATGACCTGTGCAATCTAATCGATAAACAGATGTGTTACATCTAAAATATAATTACTGCAATATGTACGATATGGTGGTTGCATAAGTGTGTACTCCCTTAAAATGATACTTTGTTAAAGCACTTTGTAAGTGACTTACAGTATTCACTCTTCTTGTGAAGGTGTCTGTCAGCATGGCACATCTTGACTTGTCATTATTTGGCCACTTTTCCATGCAAAGGTCACCCAACTCTGTCAGATTGGAAGGGCAGCTCATGCACAGCCCTCATCAGGTCATACCGGGGTATAGCTATCTGGTGTAGGTCTAGGCTTTGGCTGGGCCAATCCATAACCATTAGTGTGTTCAGGTGGAGCCTTTCTTAGGTAGCTTTGGGTGTATGCTTTGGGTTTTTGTCATGTTGAAGGCTGACACCCCTCTCCATCCTCAGCATTATTGCAGACACCTGATGGATTTTGGTCAGATGTGGGTGTTATTTGGAACTGATATGAATTAACACCACCGTGACTACAGGCCCAGTTCTGGATTTGGAACAGCCTCCCCACAGCAGGCCACTGCCACCAGTGTGATGCACCATGGGGATGTTGGTGTTCAGGTTAAAAGGAGTGTTGCTTGTGCACCATGTATACTTTTTGGTACTGGTACTGTGGCTGTGAGCTCAATCCATAGTCTCATTACATCATCACACATTTTCACACATGGCTTTGGGAGACTTGATGTGCTGTATTGCAAATTGTGTCCACCCCTGGAGTTTATTTGGTGTGGGGAAATGCTTCCATCTTTTGTCCATACCCCATATCAGACGTATGCAGACTATGGGAGAGTGTTCTCACATGTAGTACACAACAGCAGTACTTGCAAGAGATTCCTGCAACTCCCTCAGTGTTGCTATATGTCTCCTGGCAGTCTTCCTGACCAGGTTTTGACATGTCTTGTCATTATTTTTGAGGGACATCAGGTTAGTTTCAACAGCACTGTTGTCCCATATTCAATCCACCTTTTGACAACTTTCTCCACTGTGTTCCATGGTGTATGCAATGCTGTGGTAATGTTGTTGTACTCTACTCTTGACTGATACCTTTCAAATATGAAATCATTTTGCTGCTTTGTAAGCTGTCTGCAAGCCATGGTTGTTGCTGTTGCAGACAACTGAGAAAATGTCATGAATATCCTACTTGGACAACAGACTGTTATTTGGTGTTACTCAGAGTACCTTTACTTCATGGCAGTTGTGTACCCGAGCAGAGTGAATGCTGTCAGTAAATATATGTCTAAAATATAATTACTGCAATATGTACGATATGGTGGTTGCGCACTTCTTTGCACTAGAAAACCCCATCCACAACTGCAATCTGACCTGACACATGCACGTAGATACTCTATAAATACAAGTATGTCTGCTACACTAGTCTAGTGTGAATACCTTCAGCTATATAGGAGATATGCCTCATGGATGAATTTGGAATGTTCCTTAATCAATTCCATTTGAAGTCTCATAAAATGTGGCAAGTAGTTCAGTGACCTAAAAGCAAAGGTTGTTGATGCATAACCATGCTTCCTAAATCTGACCAGTGCTCTAGACTCCCTGTTTGAGGGTGGACATTGGAACTTTTTTTCCACTGGTTCCTTCTTAGTGGCCACCACTATGACTGTGGAATCAACTGGTACAACCTTGCTCCAATAAGTTCTATCCTTTGGTATGTCAGGATCCTATTTGGTTTCTTAGGGATAGGCTCAATGGTATCATGTTCCTTCCACACCTGTCAATAGACCAAATCAATGAGCTCACTGGTGGGCAGAGTCACCCTAGAGTTAGACGGGCCAGTTCCAAAGGTCTCCAAGAATACCAACTCCTGTTGGAAAGGGTTGTTGTGGAACCAACCATCCCTTTGTTTTAGGAGTTCTAAGATGCCTCCAAATGAGACATCAGCAGATAGTGATCTGGAGGAACCTTCCCCTACATCAAAGTTGGTATCTTCTGTGACAGACTCTTGTGGAGAGTCTAAGTGCCTTCCTTTTACACGTCCTCTTCCTGGGAATTTCTTCTGTGTGATGCTGCAGAGAAGTGTCAGAAGAGATTACTATACCCTGCAGGTACATTTTATTGAGACTCAGGATGCAGAGTCACATTGAGTTGGGTAGTCAGAACTGAAGAGAGAAGTCCAAACTCTGGGAACAGAGAATGCTTTCTCCACCACTTTGAATGCAGAATGGCTCAGAGAAAAAGAAACCAATGAATTTGATAAGGTATGCTTATGGTCTGTCTCCTCCCTCTGCCCCAAAGGCAAACTACTCAAGGAATGAGTAAGAACTGAACTTTGTAGCACCAAAGCTCTGAGGGGCAGAGATGGCTCTGACAGGTTCAGAGTTGACTCCAACACCCCAGAGTCTCTGCCAACAGTACAGCTCCTAGAGTCATCCATCTCCAAAGTGCTCAGCACCGGACAACTGAGAGACACCACTGGAGTCAAAGATTCCAGCATCTTTGAACATAAGGCAAATGACCCCAGAACTTTTGGATCTGATGGCTCCAAAACCAAGGGTCAGATTGAAGAAGGAGCCAATAATGGGAGAGTAGCACTGACAAGGGTCTCCAGACCAAATGGGGTTAGAGCTGGAAGAACTCCCATTTGAATCTGTGGCCTGAGGACTTTCCTTATCATCTTGTCCACATAAGCTTCTATCAGACTCTTGGATGATCAAACAGATGAAGTTGTAGAAGATGGTCTAGAGTGTTGTCTTGGTGAATGCTCCAAAACAGGGGAACTGAGCTGAGAAGAGATAGGATCCAATAACAGTTGAGGTGATCAGATTCAAAGAGATTTTTCCACTTAAGGTCTTGGATCCAAAGAGGTTGAATCTGATACTTTAGCTACTTTAATGTGAGGTTCAGATAGTAAAACCAAAGAGGTAGATGGATCCAGAGATCTTTTTCTTGGCTCTTTAGGAAGAGAATCTCCCTTATCAACTTTTTTGGAGGGTTGATCTCCAGATGCTGTCAAAGCAGGTTTAGAGGGTAGCAATCCTCTTAAAATTAACTTACTCTTTCTGCCTATCAAGGCCTGCTAATTGAAGGCCTTACATATGTTACAATCAGAATCAAGGTGAGATGGGCTTAGGCAACAGGCCCAGTTAAAGCGTGCATTAGAATTTGGAATTTTAGGGCTGCAGGCCAAGCACTTTTTGAAACCAGAAGCTTTTTCAGACATAATTATCAATCAACAAGGAAAGAATTAAGAAGTAAAAAGTTTTTTCTAAATAACAGTAAGAAAGAAGGAACAGAAACAAGAAAAATACCAGCAATTGTAAAACAAGTAGTACTTATAAGTACAAAGGAAATACCAACAATGATATTTAAGGAGTACTCGAAAGGAGAGTATAATGATTTTCTGTATAGATATAAAGGTAATAACGGAGGAAGAGCAAGAAAGATTATATATATAGAAAATAACTTTAACTCACAGAAATATAGTATGCTCGTTCCAGAGTAAGAAGTGACATTATCCATATACTAAGGTGGCAAATGACTAGAACAATATGGGTAAACGGAGGTCCTTGAGAGTTTCAGTGTTTCATGAGCTGGAAGAAGTGACCGAGTCAGGTCTGACGATCAGATCCAAACCCAACAGTTGAGTAATGAATGAAAATGACAACATCAGATCTACAGTTTGGAATAACTCTTCATGGGGGAGGTTTTCTGTAGTGGAACTGTATTCCATTATGAATTAGGAAATCAGGAATCATTAACTCTTTTAAACCCAGTTTGGAATCATGGTTAGGTCTGAGGGTCTCTAACCAGATCTTTATGGTGGCAAGCTTTTTGAGGGCCTTCTCAGGCATAGAGCTTGATTTTGTTTGAACATTGAATTTAGAAAGAAATCTGTCCCATAGTTGATAGGGAGATTAGACAGGTTGTATAAAAGAAAGAAGAATAGCGGGTAGGTTCATAAGATCTATTCTCTATATAATTAAAAAAAAAATTCAAGTTGCTAAGGAAAGATTTAGGCAAAGTTTAAGGACAGCTAAAATTACTTATACATTGAAATTAGCTGACATTACCAGTAGGAATAGAACATCATTGTTTAAATGTCTAAGGATTATACGAAGGATAGTCAGTCAGGAATGAATGTTAAGTGTGACTATTTCTGACCTTAGCATATTGGTTGAAGAATTTAATAAAAAAGCTGCATCAGTTAATAAAGATAGGAATGTTCTCCTGCAAGATGAATGTCCAATTGTTTTGTATGGGTATGTGAAAAAAAAGTAACTTCAGCAATTAAGGAAAGGTTGTCAGTGGGACCTGAAGGTTTAAATGGAAGTTTTTATAAGTAGAATAATAAAGCAATTACTACTATGTTTGACTTCATTTCCAAAAACAGCAGGATTTGTACTTGCTATATGTAATATGGCAGTTGTGATACTTATATCAAAGGGTAATAAATGCAACACATTAGACACTTACTGCCTGGTAAGCCTTGTCAGTATAACTGATAAAAGCTAATGTACAAATTACCCAAGGAAGCAAAGTAAAAGTTAGACATTGACTGACATGGATTTACAGGAGGATGCTGCATTTGACATTTTATTAGCATTTATTTCAGTTTGCTCTGATGTGGGATTGATTGGACATAACCCAAACCTTTGACTCCATCCTACAAAGAGAGATTAAAAACAATTCAGGCTTTGTGAATTAGGCACTACTTCATTAGGTGGTAGAGAAATGGTTAGAGAACAGAGTATGAAAGGTAGGAATAAGAAATATATAATTGGTGGATAATGTACTGCAGAGGTTGCTACTAGACCCAATACTGCTTAGCATATTTATGTCTGAGTTTCATGGAGGTCCTAGTATGTAGGATAGTAAGTTTATTGCTGACTCCAAGATAGGGACTATTTCATCAATATTAGCGATCAGGCTGCCTGTAAAAAAAAGATAGAAAGACCAGAGATCTGGCAATAACATTTGATCATCCATTGTGTTTTGATGAGAATATGAAATTAATAATTAGGAAAAATTAGTTGTTAATGAAAGATCTTCTGCAATGCATATCCAGTATGGATGATAAAATATTACTACCATATATAAATATATCATCAAGACACATACTGTGTATTGTGCTGCAGCCTGCATGTACAATATCTTACAATTTCAGAAGTTGGAGAGGATAAAGGGGACATCTGCAAATCAAATAACCAAAGTGAAACATCCTGGATATAGGAATAGGCTTGTTGGACTGACTCTATTTTCTGAAGGCTATTATAGTCTTATTCGAGGGAAACTGTGCTAGTTTATAAATGCTATAGAAAAGAGGTTATGTATTTATTAAGAAAGGATTTTTCACATCTCTGTTCTCTACTAGGAATAACCATGCATTGGTTATATTATCAATCTGTAACTCCAGACAAAAAAGACATTATTCGCATTATAGGGCTGGGAGGTTATGAAATTAATTATTACTACATGTAAGAAAGGCTAGATGAATTAGTTTGCTTTAAGAACAATTTAAATATTTTATTTGGCAATGGGGTATTTATCCCAAATTTACATTACACGTTTTAATAACCACTTACATGGTGTTGAGTCTAACAGCCAACTACAGTCATCACTGAATGTGTAATATCCAAAATAATGTGTGCGTTTGTCCATTATTTGTCACAGATTATTTTCTATTAAGATATTGTTATTTTTACAGTATTTAGAATGTCTCACATTTTAATCCTGGTAAGTTTAAATATCTGCCAATGATACCAGGTTGAACTTTTATGTAGTAAATGAAACTTGTTATTTCCACAAGATCTGATATCTTTAAATTTGGTATTCCATATATACTAGTTACCAATGTAATATATTTTCCAGCATTTGCATTCAAACACACGCAAACAATAATATCCATAGTAGTATCATGAAAATAGAGTTCTAAGACTTCAATGATTTTTAGCAAGAATTATAACCCAAACACCCATACCTATTGTCTTACTTATATGAAAGAAACCATGTGTGTTATATGGAGTTATATGCAACAAAGGTTAGTATTTCTTTACAAGATCCAAAGTTACTTTATATTATATTCATACCTGTACTTCCAAAATAAAAAGAGTATTATTATCTTGCAATTATATTTTCTCTGTTCACTGAAACTGTATTTTCCACTATCATGTATGTAACTCGCTTATCTTTATACAATCACTATGTTGTTTTCTAATACTTGTCTTGGAGCTTTTCTCCCCAGGTCTCTGCTGAAAACATGTCTCTGGCCCAGTCGGACACTTCCCAATAAACAAATGTAAATAAATAAAAGGATACTGAGTTATATCAAACAGCTCACATCAGGCTTCTGTAAAGCCTTTAATAGTAATTACTTTGTGCATAAGTGTCCTCATTTGATTATCTTTGTAGTGACTCAATGGCCCAAACAAAGAGGACAAGCATTCAAAAAAATCAGGAAGATGTCATACAGCTTCTCAACTATTCTTACTGGCATGGCTTCACTTTTGTTCTTGTAGAAAGTAAAGTGCAAGGCTTTAAAAATCAACATCACTGAACACGAATCTAAAGTAGATGTTAGTAAGAGACCACAGATCAGATGTGCATACCACGGTTACTATTATAAAACAACTCTTCACTCTATGATAAGAAAGACTTACTTTTTGGTACACTTATTATTATTATCAGCATTTTAATTTTTACTGCATACCTTTATGACTTACCCAAACAAGACTAACTAAGCAGCATCAATTAGTCTTGAGGCTTATGAATGTGTGTTGGGTAATGCATCTCCTTATCAGGTACCTTCTTCAGGTTTATGGCTGTGGTAATGCACTCTGCAGCAGATCTAGGAGTAATGCGTGCCAACTCTTTACATGATTTTCTCTCAGTAACAGTAATGATTTTGAATGAGTATTAGGAACATTAGTAACAGCTGAAGTGGTTTGCACCTTAACTCTTCTAAGTCTGCAATTTCTCAGTTCTTCAACATGAAGTAGGGGAGACCTCAACCTTGGCGAATATCGGTTCTGACTGCTCCTTAACTATAGCAGGATCTCACATATGCCCTTTTCAGTAACTTGGTGACAGGATCATCTGCCTGGTAATAAATTTACATGTAGCACTTTTAAATTATTCTACAGCTCTGTCTGATTTATAAGTCTTGGGCATTCAGTTGATGGTTTGGCAACAGCAAGTCCAGTTTTGAATGAACAGGATATTTCATGAGCAACATGACAGTGGTCTGGTTAGTTATAACATGGGAATCATATTGGTATGTGAACAAGAAATTGACTAACTTTTGATGGAGGATAATCTTGTCTTTTTGTATGGCTTGAAGTGCTCATCTTACTTTACACAAACCTCATATAAAACATATTAGTTGCTAGATGCCAGGGGCCGGATATAATACAGGGAATTATGTATTTTACAAAGCAATGTCTGGAAGTCAGCTACTATTAGATGAGGGTCATTATTAATGATTAGTTGCTGTAGCACTCCTATCCTGCAAAATGTGCTTTAGTATGTCAATGAAGTGACAAGAAGTCATAGATCCTATGGTAAAGACCCGTTACCATTTAGAATATGCATTCTTATCATCATCACCAGCAGCAGCCCAGTTTTTCCCATTTTCTATATGGGGTCAAGATGTTGTGTCAACTGTCACCATCTCTCTTGATTCAATGCCACTCTCCTACTCTTGACAGTCATGTCTGATTGCTGCAGGTCTCTCACACAATCCAGCTATCTATCCTTGTTTCCGCTTGCCTGCTTTCTGTATGTCCTAAATCTTCTTCACCAGATTGTCTTCTGTTATTCTGCACATGGGCTCAAACTACCACAATTTGTACTATTTGACCTTCTCTCCAATTGGAACTACTTTGATGTCCTCATTTCTCCATCTGACTCACAGTGTGCATCCTGCCACCCATTTCAGAGACTTCCTCAACCACTCTGCCTTTACTGCCCACATTTCTATCCCATACAGTAGTGCTTGTCATACCACTGTTTTGTACGTTACTCTTCAGTTTCTTTGACATTCTTTTGTCATACACCACCCCTGACATTTGGTGTCTGCCCCTCTGATTCTAGATTTAACCTCCTCATTCACCTTTGTTTTCTTCAATCATCCCTCCTAGATACTTGGAGCTGTTAACTTGTTTATAGGTTCATAGGTTCATAGGTTAGTACTAGGCTATCAGCCCTAGGGCCTATTCAAGCCTAGCCATAACAATTCCATGGCTATTTCTTCTCACAGTATTTACTTCCCTGGTCCCCTGTCTAGCAGAGCGACTGATGTGATCCCCGGGGTGAATTTCCTATCTCCCATCCAATCATCAATGTACCTTTTGAAGACGGCCAAAGAGGCACTCTGCTTGACATGTATGGGCAGTCCATTCCAGAGTCTGGGGAGTCTCTGGGTCAGGAACCTATCCCTCCAGCATGTTTTGTTCATTGTGATGACAAGGTTTAGATCCATGGAGTGTGTGTCTCTGAGGGATTGGGATTTCTTTAAGTGTAGCATGTCCAACAGCTCTGGGTTTGACATGGCCTTGTATGTTAAGCAGAGATCACCTCTGAGTAGACAATATGCGACAGAGTATAGGTGGAGTTTATTTAGACGGTCAGCATAGGGCATCTGCTTTAGGCCTGTGATTCTTTTAGTGAGGTATTTCTGCAGCCTTTCCAGTTGTTGCAGATGTCTTGAGAGGTACATACCAAACGGGGCATTATGCTCTATAATGGGTCTAATGAGGGATGGATACAGTGGGACAATGACCTCCATTTCACTATCTTCCCTTCAATCTCAGTTCTCAGCTTCTTCTGATTTCCCTCATTTGCTGCCATTACGACTATCTTATATGTCCTCTCCAACCTGCTTCTAATGTAGTCCATTACCAGTATGAACAGCAGTGGGTTTAGAGCTGAACCATGATGCACACCCAATCCAACTGGGAATCCCTCTTTGAGACCAAACACTGTTCGTACTTGAGTCATTGAGTCCTTGCACATAGCCTGCACTGATTCTACCAATGTTTCTGGGACTTCAAACCACTGCAGTGCTGCCCAAATCAGCTTTCTTAGGACCTTATCATATGCTTTCTCCAAATCTGGGAATGTCCACTTGGACATTTTTCTCAGCTATCTGTCTTACTGTAAACACTGGGTTGGTTGTGCTGCATCCTGATAGAAATCTGAACTGTTCATTACCCATCTTATTTCTACTACTTCGTGTATTTTTTTATTAGTCACCACCTTCATTACTGTCCCCTAACTCACCCAACATATCTTGATCATATCTGCTGTGACCTTGTCTGAGCCTACTACTTTCTGTGACTTCATTTCCTGTGCTACTCTTACTTCTTCAAGGATAGTCTCCTGCACTTCTTTCTTTGTAGGCTGTGTCTGGGTCAGTACAGCTTCTGTGGGGTTTCCTTCATTCAAAAGCTGCTGTAAGTACTCCTTCCATCAGCTTTTGATGACCTATAGACTGGTGAGCAGGTTGCTGCTGGCACCCCTTATGAAAGGTGTCTGACTATATTCTTTATATTTCTGTCATTGCCTGCAATCTGAGAGTTTCTTTGTGCCATTTACAGCGTCACTTTCTGCAAACTGGTAGAGTGCCTCTGATGCCTTGTTCTTTGTTATTGCCACTCCTCTCTTAGCCTCTTTTGTTAGCCAACCAGTATTCCTTCTTAGCCTGGTCCATCTTTTATATCTCCCACATTTTCCTGTACTCGTTTCTTTTGATGACTTCCTGGAATTCTGCAATCCAACATCAGCTTTCCTTATGCGCTTTATTTCCATACTGGCTTGGACACACATCTGTTCTGTAATCTTCACACATGCTGTTTTGAGGTGCTGCCATTTGTCTTCAAATCCACCTACTTCTTTCTTCCAGAGGTGCTAGAGACCTGAGTAATTCCTTGAACCCTTGTGCTTTCTCTCCATTCATCTTCCAGGTTCTCAGGTTATCCTTTGTTGACCTTAGAGCCTTCTCTGAACACTGCTTGCTGCTGATTGTAGCAAACAGTGATTTATGCTGTGGTCTGACTGCTTCACTGGGGATGACTTTGCTGGTTCTACATCTGTGCTCTTTCCTTATTAGGAGGAAGTCTACCCAAGCTGCATGTTGGTCAGTCTTGTATGTGACCTTGTGATCGTCTCTCTTGCTGAACAGTGAGTTTGCAACCATCAAGCCATTTGCCAGAGAGAAGTCTAGAATGATCTCTTCTTCTTAATTCCTGTTGCCCTACCCATGTGAACCCTGGCAGTCCTCTTATCCTGTTCTGATGTTAGCATTCAGATCCCCCATTATCAACACCAATTCCTGTTGTCTTACTTTTTCGAGTAACTATTAAGTCCTATGACTGCTACCTGAACACACGCTTTTCCTCCCTATCATAGCCCTGCTGTAAGCTTAGGTTAAAATTAGGAATAGTGCACTACTCTTACAATGACGTCTGATTGCCATAAGTCTGTCACAAATTCTAATGTATTGTAAGGCATCCCTCAGTGTCTTCTAAAGCTTCACGCTCAGCGCAATTCTCACACCATTTCTAGTCTGTCATCCTCTTCATCTAGAGTTTGGATCCCTAGCTAAGTGGCTATTTCAAATGGCTTCTCCTTCTTTATTCCTGTTGTCCCACCTATGTGGATCCAGTTAGTCCTCATATTCTATTCTTTCTGTCATGATATGTGCATTCAGGTCACCCATTATTATCAGCAGTTCATGCTGACCTGCTTTTTCTAGTAAGCCCTGCAAATGCTGACTGAATGTACTCTTTTCCTCACTATCACAACCCTGCTGTGGAGCACAGGCTAAGATTATGAATACTGCCTTATCATTACACTGGAGTCTGATTGCCACAAATCTGTTACTAATTCTGATGACATCCTTTACTATCTTTTGAAGCCTCTCTCTCTCCCCAGTTCCCATACCATTTCTAGCATGCTCTCCTCCTGAGTAGTAGACTCTGGATCCCAAGCTAAGTGGTTTTGCTGTGTCGCCCTTCCATCTTGTCTCCTGGATACAATGGATGTCCAGTCTTCTTCTTACCATTATGTCATCCACTTCCAAACTGTGTCCTGTCAGGGAATCTACACTGACTATAGCAATTCTTAGCTCATTTTTGGCAGGTTAATTAGTTTTATGTCCAGATTTCACTCAGCAGACTATCCCAGATAACGCAGGCAGGGCAAATGGACACCAGTTGACCAGTAGCTTACTGATTAAGGGATGCTGGGCTTTATGGCAGATACACACTGGTCAGTAGGAGCACATATACTCCACTCACTGTTAGCATGGGTGCCTGTTGTGGGTTAGAGTAGGCCAGGTCCTCAACGTATCACCGACAAATACCCATGCCCATTTATGGCAGCATTAGTCAACATGACAGAATCACCTAGAGACCATTTTTACACCATCGAGTGGCTAAGCCTGACCCAGTGCAGTCTGTGATCCATGTTCTCCTATCTTGAGGATACCACACATACAGTTGATAGCCAAAGTTATACTCTGTGCTGCTGCCAACAACTTCATTCTTGGGTGAGTTTGAAGTGGAAACACTCAGCATGTTTTGGGAGATGGGAGCATCCCACAGAGACACAGGGAGAATATGCAAACTATAGGTGTGGTGAGGATCAAACCTTGTACCTGGTGCATGGAAGGCAAAGACCTTAACCATTATGTGAACTGTTTTAACAATCACAAAAAAACTCTTCCAATAAATGGCCTGTCAAAATCAGAACAGAACAACTGCTAGAGTAACATAGCCATTCTTATGGTGAAGTGGCAGACATTATGGCTCATTCTGAACCGTCAGCCAATACATTTCTTTGCTTACTGTTCTTCTTCTTGATCAGTCTTCAGGCATCATAGATAACGTCTAGCCAATGCCATCATACTTACCAATCCAAGATGACATTGATGACTTTCTTCTAACATTCTGGGTCTTAATGCACTGGGGTAGGATAATCTTTACATCTCACACCAACATTTAAGGTATCTTCATCGTGTCTAGGATAATAGTCAACCAAGAAAGATTTATGTTTCACTGTCCAGATGTTTTGAGTCAATATACTCTCTGGGATTCATGATGCTGAAATCTCCATGCAGGACCAGTGTAGCCGCTCCTGCACAGAATATGGCTGCTGAGCGATGCAGGAACATGCTGTATTGATGTGTACGGGTGAGCCAACACTGTTCCTGCATGAAAACCCATGTGGGATGCTAATTACCTCATTTGCTGGTGAAAACTATGCAAATGAGGTAAAATAGCGATCCAGGAAGCAGGCAGGTAGCCATGCAGGAACAGTGTAAGCTGCAGAAATGTATTTGGCTACTAGCTGAATACATTTCTGCAAAATTGAAAATGGGGCCATGACAGCTCCAATAAAAGCATGAACCCTTACCTGTAGGCATGCCGATGGCCAAATATATGGCCATTGGCATGTTAAAATGTTTATTTTAAAAAAAAATAAAAGTTTATTATTTCTCGGCCGATAGCAGCTGTTCAAGCATAGGGAAGCACCATGCAAACATGATCGTGAGGAAAATAAAGAAATAAATGTGAAAGGTGCATTTTAGGGGAAAGCTGCATTTTGCCATTATAGTCAAAGGCAAGCCGAATCAAAATAATGACATTGAACAGTGGTTGCTAAGGGCTCTTGACTGGCTGGTAGTCTAACTTGGAGCTTGCTACTTTCACACTGTGTGCTCTGTCTATGAGCCAATTTGCAACCGCCACCAGTGATATAGGGGTTGATGCCTAGTTTGGTGGGTTCATCCATAATTCCTGACTGAGAAATGGTATCAAGAGCCTTGGTCAGATTGATATAGACTGCATGCAGTGCCTTACTATCATACACAGCCCTGGTGACTGACTCAAAGAAGTCAACCAGGTTGAGGAGGCATGATCTCCCTTTCACAAAGTCAAACTGTGTGTGGTCCAGAGTTAGGAGATTACCTATATGTTTGTCGATCAGGTCCCTGATGATGCACTCCATAGCTGTACATATCAGACTCGTCAAGCTAATGGCCTGATAATTCCCAGGGTCTGCAGTTGCCACACCTTTATGAAGAGGGATGACTGCAGCAGTGCATCACTGGGGAGAGACAAAGCCTGAGGTGAGGCTGTGACTGAACAGGGAACACAGATGTGGTGCCAGCTATCATTGTAGTTCATGTAGAACACAACCAGGGATAATGTGGTGCCCCATGAAAGCTGTATTCTTGCCCATGGACAATGCAGGTGTAACCTGGGCAGCAGTAATCCTGGGTGCCTGGCATTCGTCTGGCATTCTGATTGTTCCCCTGGGGAGAAGGGAGGGTAAAGCTGGCACTGAATGTGTTGGCAAGAATGTTGGCAATATCTGTTGGTTCAGTATAGGAGGTAGCATTGTGCAGCAACTCAGAGCACTTCTGGGTATTGGCGTGGAGGTTCTTGATATCACTAACGAAGGATTTGTGGTTGCTGTCAGTGTCTGCTGCAATTCTGCCATCATAGGCAGCTTTAAATGATTTCATGAGGGATCCCAAGTTGTTGTTGAGACTAATAAGGGAGTTTTACCACTCTTGGGACTCCACCTTTTTCTGCAACAGTTCTTTCCTTCAGTTGTACAGGTTATTAATGGCAAGGGATCACCAGATTGGCCTCCAGTGTTTGGAGGAGAGTGTCATGGTTCTGTTGGGTATGACTAGTTCTAGGTGCTGTGAAGTTAGCCACTTCTGTTCTTATGAGTCCAAAGTCAGCTTTGGAGAAGTTTTTCAAGGTGGTTACTTTTGTGGGGGTGGGGTGTGAGATGTGGATTTCCATGATGATTACTCTGTTTGATCTGAGCAGGTAGCCATCGGCTACTGTTGTCAAGCAACAGTCCCATATGTTAGTAATCAACACAGGTCAAGGATGTTGCTTCCTCTACTGGGTGTCAGAATGAGCTGGTCCAGGCTATTATAACTGATTCCAGGAAGTGTTGGGCCAGTGTATTGTTGCTTGAGTCTCTTACCCAGTTGATGGAGGGGTAGTTGAACTCTCCTAGTATGAGAGTGTTGGGTTGGACCTTGATACCCTCCAGGGTGTTGAGGAATGTGAATTGAGAGTCTAGGGTATGGATGTGGACCTATAGCAGGCTATGACCGGGATTGCACTATTACCCAATGTCAGTTGCACCTGAAGTATCTCAGATGAATTATGCTGGGATACTACTCTGGATGTGTGCATATCCATTATTAATATGGAGACAGCACCACCTTTCTAGCTGTGGTCCATGTTTTGGGGCTGACAGGTGTGGAATGAGTTAATAGGCTGGTAGTGCAGGGGTGCTATGTGCTGCTGTAAACCAGGTCTCCATTAAGCACAAATGTCAATGTTCTCCATTTTGAGGAGTGCTTAGAGTGGCTGCATCTCGAGATACTGGCAGGTATATGTGTGTGTGTGTGTGTGTGTTATACCACCATGTTTGTGGGAGAGTCATATACTGTGTGTGTTATACCATTTTGAGGTGTGTACCACCCTGTAAACTTCTCATCACTCTACTTTACTAGGCCTTCTGATGTCATTCACCTTAGAAGTACCTTGAGAATGGGTGAGTGTATGTAAGTTCCATGGCACATCTGTTAACCTAGAAATAACTAGATAGGTATGGATTCTAATCTCAATGCTGGCAATTGTGTGTGAAGATTATATCCTATTTGGCTCATATCATTTTGATTTCTGTACCATCCACACCTGTTTACCACCTCCCGATGGCATTACTTTATACAGCATGTTAATGGCATCTGCCTCACTTGCAGCATGTTAGACCATTGTGCACACCATAGCAGTCCTCTGTGCAGATGTCTATGGAATATCCAGATGTTTGCAACCTATATGTGGTCTGTGTCCTTTAACAATGCCCATGTATGTGATATTGTTGCCGAACTGGCCATAGTGAATGTAGTGACACACATGCCAGCATCAGGCATCATACCTGACTGAAACATTGTGCTTATACAATGTCTGTTACACTATCACTTGTCCAGGCTTGTGGGAGTAATACATGACTCCACATTTTATTTCTGGTGGATTATCTCACCATCAATGAAGGCATTCAGAAAATTACGTGTTGTAAGAGGTAGTGTGTTATGTCCCATGCATATAATCTATGTGGGGCATGTCATGTGTATGTTGCAGTACAGTACATCAAGGTGGAAATGAAGGTTTATTAATCTGTCTATTGCTAACTATGTTAATGTTACTGTGTGAACATCCCCTGTGTCAGGCCTTTCTGTGTGTATGCAAAGGATATACCATTTTCTCTCCCTGTTCCACCCGGTGAACTCAGGAATACATACCACAGACCTGTCTTACACAGTATCATGCAGGGTGTTGACAGGTGAATCTCTTGCAGTTAATGTAATGGCTACACTTGTGAGGGACCTGTTGACAGTACTGCAGTAACCTGTTCTGTATATATGAGCTTGTGGTACTACACAACACTTAGCTGACATGTCTGAAGGCTACCTGTCTGTGACAAAGGGTATGTATGCAAGGTCACACTGTCTGACAACAGTGTCCCTCTCCCTCACACACTGTTGCATGTATAGACACTTGGTACATGTACATATAAAGCTTTACCTTGCCTATGACACAGTCGCTGTATTCCCACTCTGCCAGTGCCACAGCCTGCAGACACACAG
Source organism: Protopterus annectens (assembly GCF_019279795.1). NCBI lineage: Eukaryota > Metazoa > Chordata > Ceratodontiformes > Protopteridae > Protopterus > Protopterus annectens. The sequence goes on from NC_056739.1 coordinate 470,124,598, forward strand.
CCACGTGGAACACAAACAGAATACAGCATTTCAGACTACATTCAGTCAGTGGTAGTAACAGCAGTAATGCATCCTGGCTAATAAGGTACATACATCTGTATGTCTACTCATAACAAATCCAAGCAGACAGCACCTTACATAGTATTACATAGCTACATTGTATTATATTCTCCCTGTGCATCAGAACCATATTAGCATGTGCCTGCATCGATAGTATGGATGACAGGGATGTGGCATAGGTTTCATCATATGCACAGGGTGTGGTGTGGGTTTGCCAGAGGCCTTAGGCTGGCCCATATGGTACACAACATGTGTTTGTGTTTGGAGGGGTATCCAATAGATGGGCTGTGCAGAGGTGCTATGTGTGTCTGGAGGTGACCTGCCTGTGATACAGATGTGTGTGTGTATGTATGCACACAGTCACGCCATGTGGCTGCCTTACACAGGGGCACATTGGACAGCTGTGGACCATACATGGCAAGATGTCCATATCACTGTCTCCAGCCATGGACACAGGAACTGGTCCTGCCATGGGTATCAGTGGCACCACCAGGCCCAAGGTCAGATGCACTATTGCTTCCTGATGTTGACTGCTGTCTGCTGCATCTGTGTCCCTGATGGGACTGGACAGGACCATGTGCCCATGGCCTGCTGCGGTATGATGTGGACAGCAACCCCCCCTTTGGTAGTGTTGGTGTCACTGCCACTATGGGAATGTGAAGGTGTATGGCCCCATACATTCTCAGCTGTTGTTGGTGCTGACCTACATCCACCAGGCCAATGCCCATTGCCCACCACACACTGTAGCACAGACATGCCATGGTTGAGGATTGCCAAGGTCTCAACCCACCGTCTGTTCATGACCTCAGTATTTTGACATGTGGCCTCAACAAGGTCATGTTTGTCGCCATGTAAATCAGGAAGAGTTGCATCCATCACCCTAAGTATTTGTCTGGTGTGGCCTTCACTACATACCTGTGCATGTATGACAGCTCAAAACATGCACCTGGTGACTCCTGCTGTGACACTTGTGACAGTAGATTGACGAGCAGTGGTCCTCCTGTGAGCACCCCTATCCATCTGCCTGTGTGGGACCTCGCCTGCACTCTGGCTATGCCCAGTGTCTACACTCACACCTGCCATAGTCACCACATTAGCCTGTTCAATGCCTCCACCTACCAACTGTCCATCATCTGTGGCCACTGGTGATGTATGTGTGAGCATTGTCGCTGTGTGCAGGGATGGTGTGGACAAGGGTGGGACGCCAACCAATGGTACATATTCAGCCCCTGACAACCCCACCTGTACCTCACTATTCCTATCATCATTATCAGAGTCTCCAGAGATAATGACATCAGTTTCCAAGTGGTAGGGAATGCAAACCCCATTGCCACCTATGAGGGGAAGATAACATATGTACATTAATACCTGCACTCGAGGTTGGCAGGTACACACACACACACACACACACACACACACACACACACACACACACACACACACACACACACATACTTACAGGTGAGGTGGCACAAATTTGTTACACAGACCACACGTTACCCAAATGATGACATGCCTGACACACGGCCCTCAACATCATACATTGCAGCCAGTTTTACTACATGTAACTAACAATATAGAGCTCTGGGATGCATAATTAGTGTTAGTTTGTGATAGCCCTTTCCCCAGCACAGACTGCACCCATGTACACATCATTGCTGTTCACCTGTATAGCACAGTGGCAAGTACCACAGAACATACCTCACAACTGTACAGATCCTCACAGGATTTGTAGATGTCTGGCTCATATGTTTTCTCTGTTTCTCACAACCCCTGTGTTTCTCTGATACATAACTGGGATGATCTGAGGAGTGACAACACTGATTAATGGCACACATGTATGATCACACAATTCCTGTTATACCACCAATCTTCTAAGTTTACAGTGGATATGATAAGTGTACACAACCCTGTTAACATGCCATGTTCTTGTAATATATGAGATGACACCACAATAATGCATTCAAATATGTTACCCACCTTTCATGTGACATATGACCTGTGCAATCCAATCGATAAACAGATGTGTTACATCTAAAATTTAATGACTGCAATATGTACAATATGGTGGTTGCATAAGTGTGCACTCCCTTAAAATGATACTTTGTTGAAGCACCTTGTAAGCGACTTACAGTATTCACTCTTCTTGTGAAGGTGTCTGTCACCATGGCACATCTTGACTTGGCATTATTTGGCCACTCTTCCATGCAAAGGTTACCCAACTCTATCAGACTGGAAGGGCAGCTCATGCACAGCCCTCATCAGGTCATACTGGGGTATATCTAGCTGGTGTATGTCTAGGCTTTGGCTGGGCCAATCCATAACCATTAGTGTGTTCAGGTGGAGCCTTTCTTAGGTAGCTTTGGGTGCATGCTTTGGATTTTTGTCATGTTGAAGGCTGACACCCCATCCTCAGCATTATTGCAGACACCTGATGGATTTTGGCCAGATGTGGGTGTTATTTGGAACTGTTATGAATTAACACCACCGTGACTACAGGCCCAGTTCTGGCTTTGGAACAGCCTCCCCACAGCAGGCCACTGCCACCAGTGTGATGCACCATGGGGATGTTGGTGTTCAGGTTAAAAGGAGTGTTGCTTGTGCACCATATATACCTTTTGGTACTGTGGCTGTGAGGTCAATCCATAGTCTCATTACACCATCACACATTTTCACACATGGCTTTGGGAGACTTGATGTGCTGTATTATAAATTGTATCCACCCCTGGAGGTTTTTTGGTGTGGGGCAATGCTTCCATCTTCTGTTCATACCCCATAGGCAGACATATGTAGACTATGGGAGAGTGTTCTCACATGCAGTACACAACACCAGTACATGCAAGAGATTCCTGCAACTCCCTCAGTGTTGCTATATGTCTCCTGACCAGGTTTTGACATGTATTGTCATAATTTTTGAGGGACATCATGTTATTTTCAACAGCACTGTTGTCCCATATTCAATCCACCTTTAGACAACTTTCTCCACTGTGTTCCATGGTGTATGCAATGCTGTGGTAATGTTGTTGTACTCTACTCTTGACTGATACCTTTCAAATATGAAATCCTTTTGCTGCTTTGTAAGCTGTCTGCAAGCCATGGCTGTTGCAGACAACTGAGCAAATGTCATGAATGTCCTACCTGGACAACAGACTGTTATTTGGTGTTACTCAGAGTACCTTTACTTCATGGCAGTTGTGTACCCGAGCAGAGTGAATGCTGTCAGTAAATCACAAGCTGCTACAATAAAATATTATTTGAAGGGTGTGCACACATATGCATCCAACTTATTGTAAGGTTTGTATACTCCATATTTGATGCCCAAAAGACTGATTGGTTTTACAACTGAACTGTTCATGTCATAGGTCACATTACAGGTTGGAAAAGGTGTGGACTAACATATTGTGGTCTCAATTTGTATATATATCACAAATACCTGGCATCTTAACAGGATGTGCACACTGCTTATATCCACTGTATGAGAGTAATGTTTCACACATGTCCCTACCTTAGGCTGTTTGTCTCCCCATTTTGTTGGTCTCTGTCCAGAAGTCTTGCACTGACAGGTTGTGAGGTATGCTGCAGGGATGTTACATTTTCTTCAGATAAGTCCATGTGCTGATCACAGTGATACAATGCAGTTAACTCCACCACAAGTGAACATGCACGTAAAGCAATATGGCTATGAGTGACAGTTTTGTGCATGATACATTGCATGGCCTTCACATGCCTGGGGTATTCACAAACCACGACAGAGCAATTCCATACTCACCAGCTTCAGGCTGCCATCCCACACATAGACCAAATGGACCTAGGTAGTTGTGGGAGAGAAGTATTGTCAGCATACTCACATGTGACATTGGTACAGGATGGATGCAGCATGTCAGAACATTTACAGTACAACCCTCCAATACTACACAATTTGTTGTCCTTCACCATGCGCACTTCTTTGCACTAGAAAACCCCATCCACAACTGCAATCTGACCTGACACATGCACGTAGATACTCTACAAATACAAGTATGTCTGCTACACTAGTCTAGTAATCTCCATTGGGGCCTTACCTGTACACTCCTCGTCCGTTATCTGGGTGCCACCCACCTCCAGCATGTGGGGGGTCTGTATTCTGATGTTGTACTGGTATGGGTGCCCCAAGGTTTCTGAGGAGCTCCTTGGTGGGTATCAGTGGGAACTGCATGACTGGTCCCCCACCTGTGGCTGTGTGGTCCATGGCCACTGCAGCAGCCCTTTGCTGGGCATGGCATATGAGGTCATTTGCACGATGCCAGAGCTGCTCGTATATACATGTGTGCAGGCCGACATCATTTATCCTGTGGACTAGGTTGTCCCACAGGCTGGTCCTCTCCCACAGATGTTGCTGGCTCCTACCAAACATTATGGCATGGTTCTGTAGTATGGATTCTATGATTATATTCATCACAGCCACTGAGAAAGTAGACCTTTGCTGATGCGACATTGCACCTGGAAGACATAAGAAGGAAACACATCACAGGACCTCATACATTTGGCAACAGTATGTACAGAACCTGCACAGCTTTATTGAATACCAGTAGCCACCATTCACAACCACAACATACCCCTGTAATCTATCAGCACTGTATCTGCTTGCATTGCACTGCTGGTCCTGATTTGTCATATTCCTAACAATGAGGGCTACTTAATTTCATAATCCTCTACTCCTCATTCATGTCTGTGTAGAGGGATAACATTGGCCGTCCTCGATGCGGATGGGATGTGGATGTTGCCAAGGCTTGGTGTGACTACTGTGTGTAATGGAGCTGGGAGGACATGCCTGAGTTCATGTAGGATGTGGACAGGGATGTTATCAGGTCCCATGGATACTTAAGTTTGTTGTCTTTCAGCAGGCAATACCTGCTCTCTGGTGATGAGGGGAGGGGTGTGGCTGCTGTGCATATCCACCTATAGTGATGCTGAGCCTGGGAGTGATGTTTGCCCTAAACCTATCTGCAGCAGGTTGGCTGTAGCTATGTTGCATGTGTATGTGGTCTGATTGACCACCATTACAGTGTGGGATGGTTTGTTGATTGCAGACATATGTGAAGATGGCCTTGTTGGATGTGTCCAATTTGTATTAATAGTTAGCCTTACAGTACTCCACCTGTGACCTTATGTGCTTGATCAGACAAAGGCTGACTTGATTCCAAGTTGGTGCCAGCTCCTAATTTGCCCTGTACAGCTAATATAGGGAACAAGTCTGTGGTTTGTGTATTGCTGCTATCCAGCAAAGGGGATTACTCTACTTTGGTGGAGGCAGGCTTTACGAGTAAGGTATTGCTGAGTCCATACAGCTATGTTGGTGTTCATACAGCTGTTTGTAGTAGGCATGGACACACTGTCACTACACAGCTGGGCACCTCTCCAATTTCAAACATATAATTATGCTTATTGTAGTACCCATTCCTGTTTCAGGGCAATACAGCAACCAGTAGCTGTAGAAATGTCACTCTGTTGGATGCACAGTAACAAAGATTACACACATGTACAACATGTACAGCTTATTTAACTGACAATTTGCATCCCATATCTGTTGTTATGTGGTGGCCAGATACACCTACTCATACTGATATGTGCACAGGTAATGCATGATATAGATTTCTGTTCTATGTCAGTATGGCACACTGTATTCACACTCTTGCTGCCCAGTCATCCCTCTCAACCCATTAGAGCAAGACATCTGCAGGACACCACACATACATGGGGGGCAATGGGACATAATTAGTCACACTGTCTTAATATTGCTGTAACACACTTGAGTCATTCAATAGCACAGTAGCCTTTGCATTGACAGACATACCCTGGAGGATGTCCAGCACTCGTATGGCAGAAAGAGAGGAGAAAGGATAGGAGTGTGGTAGTGAGGGTAAGAACATTTAATGTTGGCAGTATGACTGGTATAGAGACAGAGCTAGCTGATATGATGGCCACAGGAAGGTGGATATCTTGTGTGTACAAGAGACCCGATGGAAGGGGAGTATGGCTAGGTGTATTGGAGCCAGGTCAAAAGTGTGCTATCAGGGTGTGGATGGGACGGGAAAGGGCGTATGGGTTATCCTGATGGTACAGTATGCCAAGAGTGTTTTTGAGGATGACATGAGTGTCTGCTAGAGTGACATTTATGAATCTGGAAATGGATGGTGTAATGATGAATGCTGTTACTGCATATGCTATGCAAGTTGCTTGTGCAGTGGATGAGAAAGAGAAATGTGAAGTCAGTTGCATGACATGGTGATGACTGTACCCGAGTCTGAGAGAGTGGTGATTGCAGCAGATTTCAATGGACATGTTGGTGAAGGGAACAGAGGGGATGAGGAAGGGATGGGTACGTATGGTGTTAAGCAAAGGAATGCAGACAGTGAGATTGTAGTGGATTTTGCAAAAAGGGTGGACATGGCAGTGGTAAATATATACTATAACAAGAGGGAGGAGCATAGGGTGGCATACAAGAGTGGAGGGAGATGCACACAGGTGGAATATATCCAATGTCGGAGGGCCATTTTGAAGGAGATTGGAGACTGTAAAGTGGTGACAGGGGACAGTGTAGTTAGGCAGCAGACACTGATGGTCTGTAAGATGAGGTTGATGATCAAGAAGAGGAGGAGTGTGAGGGCAGCACCAAGGATCAGATGGTGGGAACTGGAAAAGGGTGATTGTGAGGTGAAGTTCAGGGAAGAGTTAAGACAGGCACTGTGTGGCAGAGACGATTTACCAAATATCTGGGTAAGTACAGCAGAGCTAGTGAAAGAGATGGCTGGAAAGGTGCTTGCTTTGACATGTGGATGGAGGAAGGAGTACAAGGACACCTGGTGGTGGCCTGAGGAAGTACAGGACAGTATACAGAGAAAGAGGTTTGGGATGAAGGAGTGGGATTGTTGGAGAGATAAGGAAAGTAGACAGGACTATGAGGAGATGAGGTGCATGGCAAAGAGAAAGGTGGCAAAGGCTAAGGATGAGGCATATGACAACTTGTATGATAGGCTGGACACTAAGGAGGGATGAAAGGACTTGTACCGGTTGGCTAGACAGAAAGACTGAGCTAGGAAAGATGTGCAGCAGATAAGAGTGATAAAGGATAATGAAGGAAATGTACTCGCAAGCATGGAGAGTGTGTTGAGCAAATGGACAAAGAACTTTGAGAGGCTGATGAATGAAGAGAATGAGAGAGAGGGTTGGATGATATGGCTATGGTGAATCAGGAAGTGCAAGAGTTTACCAAAGAGGAAGTAAGGATAGCTATGAAGAGGATGAATACTGGAAAGCCTGTTGGTCCACATGACATATCTGTGGTAGCATGGAAGTGTTTAAGTGAAATGGCATTAGTGTTTTTCACCAGATTGTTTAATGATATCTTGGAAAGTGAGAGGTTGCAAGTGGAGTGGAGAGAAAGTGTTTGTGTACCATTTTAGGAATAAGTTTGATGTGCAGAGCTATAGTAACTACAGAGGGATAACATTAATTAGTCACAGCATGAAGTCATGGGAAAGAGTAGTGGAAGCTAGGTTAAGCAGGGTGGTGATGAGTTGTGGTCAGTAGTATGCTGTCATGCCAAGTAAGGGCACTACAGCTGCGATGTTTGCTCTGAGAGTGTTGATGGAGTAGTACAGAGAAGTCCCCATTGACTATGATGTTTGCAGATGACATTGTGATCTATACTGAGAGTAGGGTGCAGATTTAGGAGACCCTGTAGAGGTGGAGATATGCTCTAGAGAGGAGAGGAATGACGGTCAGAAGGACTAAGACAGAATATATGTGTGTGAATGAGAGAAAGTGTAGTGGAATGTTGAGGATGCAGGGAGTAGAGTTGGCAATAGGGGGTGAGTATAAATGATTGGGATCAACATTTCAGAGTAATGACGACTGTGGAGGACAGGTGAAGAAGAGAGTATAAGCAAGATGGAGAGGGTGGAGAAGAGTGTCAGTACTGATTTGTGACAGATGAATACCCATAAAAGTGAAAGGAAAGGTCTGCAACAGGATAGTAAGACCAGCTATGTTATATGGGTTGTGGACAGTGTCACTGACAAAAAGGCAGAAGTCACAGTTGGACGTGGCAGAGTTACAGATGTTATGATTTGCACTGGTTGTGATGAGGGTGGACAGGATTAGCAATGTGTATATGACAGGGTCAGCTCAGATGGTTTTGAGACAAAGCCAGAGAGGCAAGATTACATCAGTTTAGACGTGCTGCAAAGGGATGCTGAGTATATTGGGAAAAGGATGGTAAGGATGAAGCTGCCAGGTAAGATGAAAAGAGGAAGGCCTGAGATAAGGTTCCTGGATGTGGTGAGAAAGGACATGCAGGTGGTTGGTGTGACAGAGCAGGATGCAGAGGACAGGCAGAAATGGCAACAGATGATCCACTGTGGTGACTCCTAATGGGAACACCCAGAAGAAAAAGAAGGAGATGTTGTAATGTCAGTCTTTACATTTTTGCCAATGATTTGCCAGACATAGCACAACTGTATGAGTAAATGACTACAAATATGAGGCACACATATGGTCAGTGTGCATAATACTGTACAGTTTAATGGTATGAACTCAATATATCACATGCAGTTCAACATACATGTGTGCAATAGACTTTACTATGCAAATACCATGTATAGGTCTCTCACATTTCTGAGACAACCAAGTTTATCATAGTTGTATTCACAAGTAAGATATGGATATGTATGACAGCCTAGTAGCTGACCTAGCATTGTCACAGTCAGTACTGTTCAACACTCAATGCAGTAGTAGTCATATGTGAGCCATCCTTTATTGTGTTGACTCTGGGGGCTGACCTATGCTATGCTAAGTTAGAATACAGGGAGTTATATTGGCAGATCATTTTGGAAGCCACAAAAAGCCCTGGTCTGAACGACATGCTAAGAGCTGCAAAATTATAAAATTATAACATTACAATATCATGAATTTCCAGTAGATGGCAGTATTACAACTACAACATACATTTTTCCCCTAGAGCAGTAAATCAATTATACAACAGTTTTTTTCTCTACCACAAGAATATATTTTTATTTATTTATTCATTCACTGTTTTATATATAAAAACATATATATTTTATTATACAAGAGAATTTTGAAGTTTTATTTCATTCATAATATTATTTGTTAATTATTTGTGTATTTGTAACCTTTTTACAAACAGCTCTAGTAAGGTACAAAAAATGTTTTACATCATTATTCACTTGAGTGGGTTTTAATTGAACTATTTTAATTGAATAATTGTTTTCAATTGATTTGGAACAGCCTATATAAGATGTGTTGTAAAATCACTCACTATTTGCCTCCTGAAGAAGACATTCGAAAACGTATTTTATGTGTTTAGCGTTAAAGTGATTCTGTGGATTTATCAAGTGATTCTGTGTGCTTGTTATCGAATAAACTGTTTGGATATTTTCTACTCGGTCTTGGGCCCTCATTTGGTTTCTCCAAGCGAACCATTTGTCTTGGTTACTGTTTTGGTTGTTCGCTTTCATCTCCATTGTGGTGTTCTGTTTTTTATTGAGATGGTGGAGTTCCCAGGGGCGGAAACCGAGAATGACCTACGAAGTGGTGAGAAGGGAGAATTGAGGAAGGTGATTGGCCAACTATCACAGTTGGTGGAGCTGCTGACTCCTGCATGTCAGTCTATTGTTTTACTTGCATCTGGTCGTGCGGTTTTGCCTGAGAGCGGTCAAGCACACCGTAATTTTCAAACAAGTGGTCCTACAACTAGGAACAAGGTACGGGAGAAAACTAATGTTATACTAGACCACAATGACAATGATATTAATGAATTTCCCAATCTTTTGCGACCCCACAGTGTGGATAACCGCGAAACAGGAAGCGGAACTAATTCAGCCACTATGGGCAAAGCTTCACATTCTAATCAAGGTGACTTTTCCAATAAACATTATGTTGTTGATTACAATGCCTTTATAGGAAAAAAACTATTCCTTAAATTTTACAAAAGCTGCTACTAACAATGCCGAGTCTGTTCCTCGAACATACAGGGAAAATTTAGACTCTTTGAACTTTTATATGGACAAATACAAACGTTTAGGTTGTGATTTAACTTTTCTTAAGGAATGTTTAAACAAGAACATTGTTCCTAAAGGCCTGCAGGTCTGCAAATTTCCGAATCGAGTGGAGGAAGAGTCAGAGTTTCATACTGAATTAATACAAATCTTTGACAAATGTGGCTTAGATGTTGTGAGAGCTATTATTGCTGAAAATGACAGAGTGAGAAATATTCTTTTGAGAAAAATGGAATCTATCAATACTAGTATTATAAATGACCTCCTTTTCACAGTGGAATCAGAGAAAGCTTTATATCACAACATCTTTACACAGATAGATATGGATTGTATCAAAAATATGAAGAGAAAGGAAGGTAAATTAGAAAGGGACATTAGGGAATACCAGGAAGGGGTAGCATACCCCAAACCTAGGCCCTTTAACACTCATACTAGGGAAAGGAATACTGTTATGCACAGCAGGTTTAATGGTGATCAACCAGCACAAGCAGAAGTATATCATGATGGTTCCCATGAAAACAACCGAGGAGACCCTTTAGATTATTCACCCCCCTCCGGAGGTCAGACAGGATACGGAAACAGAACCCAGTGTATTACAACTATCACAACTACGGGGGGAATTTCAGGAGATAAGTCACCCACTTTCTAACACAAACATCATGCAACAAGGTAATATTTTTGAGTTTAAAAACTATAAAATTTTTACTACAGTACTTTAAATATAAGTTTTGATCATTTTAAACTGTTTTCTAAGAGGTTCAAATGTATTCCCACCAGGAAGGTTAGTATTCCAAGGGCCATTGTGGATTTGAAACTTTTTCTTAGGAAACAGAACTTGGCATTATTGTTTCATGAGTCAAATCCTAGCATACGTGTACCCACTCTGTTTAAGAAAAAAAAAGTATTATTAATCCTCCCCTTCATCCTCAACTTAAAAATCTTGAAAGTTTATTGGAAAGGGAAATTAGAAACACTGTAAATGAGCATAGAGTGTGTTCCAATCTTTCCAAGGAAGAAAATTGTCTATTGAACGACTTGAAGAATAATAAGACTATAAGAATTATGCAACCAGACAAAGGGGGCGGAACAGTACTTATGGATGTTATTCTTTATGAATCTAAAATGAAAGATTCGTTATATGATTGTTCCAAGTACTCTAGAGCCTCCATCAATGAGGTTAATATATCTAAATCTAAGATTAACATTTTAATTAATGACTTATTACTTGAAGGTTCTATCGACATTGAGAAGTTAAATTTTTTGTCTAACAAAAATCCAAGGGTACCCTCAGTATTTGGCATTCCGAAGGTCCATAAGGACCCCTCAGACCCTCCTTTACGGCTTATTGTTTCCTCAGAAGGGTCCATAACTACTCCTTTGACCAAATATGTGGATGTAAAATTGAAAGACCTTTCTAATAAGGGAGTCACAGTGTTAAAAGACTCATGGGATTTTCTCAGGCAAGTGAAATTCAAATTGTTTAGTTCCAACATACTTTTTGTGACTTTGGATATTGTTGATGTATTTGGTTCTATACCTCATGATGCAGGACTTTTATGGTTGGAGGAAAGTATGAAAAATAGTGGGGCATTTTCTTCTGATGATTTTAGGACCTGTCATTTGCTTATGGAGGTTATACTCAAAAACAATTTTATGTATTTTGAAGGAAAGTTTTTCAAGCAGGAAAGAGGTGTAGCAATGGGGGCAAAATGCGCACCCACATATGCAAATATTGTTTTATCTTGGTGGGAGAATTTATTTGTCAACAACTGTGAATTTGCCAGTTGTTGGTGTTTGTACAAACGTTTTCTTGACGACATTTGCATTTTCTGGATAGACACCCAAGAAAGATTTTTTGACTTCCTGACGTATATCAAAGGAACAACTAATTTTTTTGATTTTACATACAATTTTAACAATCAAGAATTGATTTATTTGGATATTTCTTTGAGTAAGTTGGACAATGCTTTCTCTTCTAAAATACAAAGGAAAAAAACGTTTTCTAACTCTTATCTTCATTTCACCAGTGGTCATCCGTTCTTCCAAAAGAAGAACATACTTAAAGGACAATTGGCTAGGACTAGTCGTATGACATCACATTATGAAGAATTTACAAAAGATTGTGGTTTTGTCATGGATATGTTTAGGGAGAGAGGTTATCCAGATAACTTAATTCGTGAGACTATCCAGGAAGTTGTAGAGGGAAGAAAGGGGATGTTTGCCCCTATTTTGGGTCAGGATGATCCTGTCCATTCCAATACAAATGTAAACCAGAACTTTACAAATAGTTGGGAGCAAGCATATATTATGGATTATACGGGTGATTCAGGTGTTATCAAACAGATTGTTACTAAGGAATGGGACAGATTCAGACAAATTTCTGACCTAGATCACATACATAGACAACCCTTAAAATTTATATACAGAAAGGATTTGAATTTTAAGAAATTATTTGAGTTTGGTGGGAGTTCAAATTTTAGAAGTGGACCTGAAAGAGTGGGAACTTTTAAATGTGGGTCCTGTTCTAAATGTCCACATATAGTTAATAGTTCCAGCATACATATTCCGAGTAGAAATGGGCAGATTACAAGTATCGACTTTTCTAATTGTAATACGAATGGGGTTGTTTATTAAGCCATCTGCCATCATTGTTATTCATTTTATGTAGGGAAGACTGAGAGGAAGTTAAAGTTAAGAATTTATGAACATTATTATGAAATTAAAAAGCAGAATACGAACAATGCATTATTTCGTCATACATTAACGTGTCAACAAGCTTCCTTTAACTTCTTTGTCTTGGAAGTAGTTCCCAAGGAAGTTAGGGGAGGCATGTGGGAAGCAAAGTTAGAATACGGGGAGTTATATTGGCAGATCATTTTGGAAGCCACAAAAATCCCTGGTCTGAACGACATTCTATCCCTTCTTCCTGTTCTTAAGTTAAGAGCTGCAAAATTATAAAATTATAACATTACAATATCATGAATTTCCAGTAGATGGCAGTATACAACTACAACATCCATTTTTTCCCGTAGAGCAGTAAATCAATTATACAACAGTTTTTTCTGTAACAAAAGAATATATTTTTATTTATTTATTCATTTACTGTTTTATATATAAAAACATATATATTTTATTATACAAGAGAACATTTTAGGACTTTTTAATTTTGAAGTTTTATTTCATTCATAATATTATTTGTTAATTATTTGTGTATTTGTAACCTTTTTACAAACAGCTCTAGTAAGGTACAAAAAATGTTTTACATCATTATTCACTTGAGTGGGTTTTAATTGAACTATTTTAATTGAATAATTGTTTTCAATTGATTTGGAACAGCCTATATAAGATGTGTTATAAATTTCACTCACTATTTGCCTTCTGAAGAAGACGTGCAAAAACATATTTTATGTGTTTAGCGTTAAAGTGATTCCATGGATTTATCAAGTGATTCTGTGTGCTTGTTATCGAATAAACTGTTTGGATATTTTCTACTTGGTCTTGGGCCCTCATTTGGTTTCTCCAAGTGAACCATTTGTCTTGGCTGACCTATGATCTATGTCACTGCAGACAGACCCAGATGATATGGCCATAGGTTCTGATGAGCAATTTATCAGTACAGCAAGTCTTGTTGAGACATATGTTACAGTTCCTATTTCCCATTGTTACATACCACCTACTGCAGTCCATTACATGCTTAGTTATTTGACATACCTGTGTGTTTTATTCAGGTGTAGGTGGTTATGTCCTGCTTGGTTTTTATGTTTCTTTTCACTGTCTCTCTCTCTCTCTCTCTCTCTCTCTCTCTCTCTCAAGGATGCAGGGTGTACATCTGTTTTGCATAGGCAGCAGCTTGACTTTTATAGGTAATGCTCTTGAGCAGCTGAACGCCTGTGCCATTGGTGTCCCACACTTGATAATTGCATGCAGGACAGCTGTATTGTTGTTCATATACCCAATGGCATGGCAACACACTCCTAACATGGAGAACATCATGTGAGCATTGGCCCTTTTCCTTGCCATTGAGGTGGACTTCATGGAGTTGTGTGAACAACAGCATCACAGAGGGTATTTAGAAATACCTCTTGCAACCAAAACTGTGGAGACAGGCCAACAGAATGGGGAGAATGTTCCAGACATAGGGGCAGAATGCAAGTATTGCTGTTATACATTTGGATTAATGCTAGTCTAACAGGGTTTGTGTGGACATGGAATTCCTTGGTGATATTAACTCTGACAGTGTTATATGTTTCACATAAGTCTCACTTGTAGGGCTATCCACAGAATGGCCAGAATTTGGACTCCTGTGTTTGGTGTGTTCCTGAGACATTTTTTGTCTTTGGAAAATCGGTAGTATACTCTAGGGATTGCAGTCAGTAACTGATACATCCATTTTTGTTTCTGACCTCATATCCCTCAGAAAAGATATGTTAAAACTAACCCTGTTATAACAGCAACATTCTCAGTTTTATAACAGCAATATTTCAAATATGCCCCTGTTTTTGGGCCTCTGTCCCACACTTATGTTAGGCTTTGTCCAGATGTCATGCAGTAAGAGGTTGATTGGTATGGTATATGATTGTTTAGTGCCATCATTCCTGACATTATCCCAGTGTTGTATCAGACTGACAGACATGTTATGTGGAAGAGGCCTTATATATGAGGGGAAAGCCTGGACATTCTGTGGGACTCTGTACAGTTGGGAGGTCTGTGTATTTCTGGCAATTGTTGACAGACTTTCAGGATTGTGTTGCAGTATATTGTGTCAATGTTATTTGGCCTGTGTAGGGAGGGCCGTGGATGTAGGTGTTAGGGCTCCTTTTCTATCTGCCTGTGCATGCTGCTCCTGTTTCTGGTGGTCTATCAGCTGTATATGTTTGTAGGGGCAGAATGTGACATGTCCCATACCACAGTCAGGCATCATAGTACACTGTGAATTGGACCAGTATATGTGGGGGTAGTGTGTGAGTGGCAAACATGTTGAGATGTTTTTGTTCACACAGTCCTTATACTGTATTGTTCCTTTGGCTTACTGGTATGTCACTGCGACGGTGGTTGAATTAATTGTGGGTATGCACTTTCACACTGGTGTCTGTTTTTCAGTGGTGTGACATCCCTGTAGTGCCTAATATACTTGCCAATACATGTGTAATTTCCCCTAGTGGATCTGGGTTAGTGTTGTGTCAGTCGGACTGTAGTTTGGACAGTGCTTGGAGACATGCTTAGTAGTTGAGTGTAGTTTCCCTAATGTGATGTTATGCCCAGATATTTGTAGGACATAGTGTTGCCTGGCCCCTGTATGTGTTGTATATTTCTGATACATCAGTGGGCTAATGTGAGGATTTTAGACACTAACTAGTGGGAAGTAATTTAGTGTTGGACTCATAATTTAGTGTTAGGACAGACATGAGGGTATTACTGCAGTAACTGTGTCAGATTATCTACACCAGTATTTCAGATATGTCCCTATTTCCATGGCTTTCTCCCCCAACTTTGCCAGGCCTGGCCCAGGTTTTTTGCACTAAGGAGTTCTGAACCTACCTCAGGACTGTCTGGTTTGTTGCAGTATATTCAAGTTTATTGCTCATATTTCTGGTCTGTTCTACAGATGCATTATTTTTATATCCTTGGTAAATCACTGTGAGGATCTGAGGATTTCTGGCAGTAAATGATGACATACATTTCAGTTTCAGAACTCACATCCTTCAGAACATGTATGCTGAAACAAACCCTGTCACTCTGGCAACATTCTACATTTATATGGGTGATATTTGAAATATGTCCCTAGTTTTATCCCATTGTCCCCCCTTTGGACACTTCAGTTCTTGCAGTAAGGGGTTGGTAGGTATGGTTCTGAGATATGTGAGGTATGACTTCACTACATGTTATGAGTATATACATATATATATATATATATATATATATATATGTGTGTGTGTGTGTGTGTGTGTGTGTGTGTGTGTGTGTGTGTGTGTGTGTGTGTGTGTTTTCTATATATGTATAGTTTTATATATATATATATATATATATATATATATATATATATATATATATATATGCATATGTGTATATTTTATATATCTATCACTATTTATATTATGTCTATATTTGTCTATATATATATATATATATATATATATATATATATATATATACATATATATACATGTGTATAAATATGAGGCCTGACTGATTCTACAGAATCTTTTCCCTACTGTTGAATGAATATATGTTGGAAAAAGCATCAGCAATTCCTCCAGCTCAAATAGTGTAATGTTACCTTGTTCTGATTATGGAGTAGAGGGGCTGGATTCAATACCTAGCAGGGTTGCAGTTTTGCTGCTCACCCACACTAATTCTTTAAAATAAAAGAAAAGGGGTGAGAGGAAAGTGGTAGAAAAGGCACACGCAGATGGAAGAACAATATGGAAGATAGCTACAGATGTGCAGGATGGGTTTACAGAAGGTTCATAGCTGTCCATTTCTTATACAGCAAAAGGTGTGCATTTGTACAGCCTTTGGAGATGAATTTGGACCTGCTAAGCATAGCTGAGCATTTTTAACCATTACTCACAGTTCATTCTCATAATATACCACACTAATGAGTTCATTTAATAAGTGCATATGATGTCCCTTACATGACATGGATGTATGTGCTTTCATTACAGTAGTAAGGGGTGTAGCTATACTATACTGTATGGGACACTTGTATACATGGGAGTTTTCACACGTTATATGCACTCACACATCCATTTTACACTAGCTACACTACCCTGGGTGACAAAAATAACTTGCTACATATTTTAATGTGAACATAGCACTTTTAATACTGCTTTCCCATGTAAATTTGGATTGCCTGTTATATTACTCTAACCATGTACACTGGCATGCAAAGCTGGGACTCTGACCACTACACTATCTTGGTTTGGGAATTCGAGTGTATATTTTTATTTATCGCCTATTGGATATTAATATTATATTACTATATTAAATGTAGAGTATTGTGGTTTTTGGCCATGTCATTGAGGACTGCTGTCATGACATAATGAAATACATTTCAGTTTCAGACTTGTATCCTTCTGACCATTAATGCTAATGCATAACCTGTTTTCTATCAACTGTCTGTCTGTCCTCTGTGCAGATGGAATGACACCAGTGCTTGGTGGTGGTTGACTACACTGCAGAATGGGTCTGAGAGCCAGTGCCTGTGTTCATTTTGGATGCAGCCAGGAATGGTATCAGGCCTATGAAAACCTCTATGTGTTGCCTTTGAGAGGGCATTACATACCTGCTTCCTAATCATGAAGGGAGGGGAGCAGGTGCTGTACGTGCACATGTGTACCTATGGGGGGGGGGGCAGGGGGTGATGTTTACACTTCACCTGTCTGCAGCCAGTTGCCTATATCCATGGCATATGTGTATCTGGTGTTATTGATCAGCACTACAGAGCAGATATGTGTGTTGCCTTTGGAATTGCAGACTCACATCTGGAAGGCCAAGTGACTGGTCTTGGTGAATGTCTCCAGTTTGCACTCAAAGACAGCCTTAGGGTACATCACCTGTGACCTTATTTCCTTGTGCAGAACAAGGTGACATGACCTCCAATGAGGCACCTGTTCCTTCTTGGCCCATCCTGCGATTATTTCTACCTATGATGGTAGTTGTGTATTGCTGCTGCCCACCAGAGGCATTCAGCCTACCTTGAGGAGGTTGATGTTGTCCTGTCGGGTATTGCTGATGCCATAAATCTATGTAGGTGCCCACATAGTATTGTAGTGTGGGCCTGGACACTGCTGCTAGTTCCAACATGTGGGATGCCCTTCATGTGGGCCTTGCCTGTACGGGGGGCATTATGCAGGTGTCAGGGCTACAACTTCACAGACAGTAGGTGGAAATATCTCACAGGACAGGACATGTGGAGACAGGCCAACAACATGGAGGACAAAGCTCCAGAATTGGGTACAGATTGTATGTCATTAGTGCTGTTACACACATGGAGGGTTGCTAGAATGACAGAGTTCATCTGGACATGCATTTATGGGTGACTTGACATCTGACAGTGAGATGCTTCAGACATACCTTTCAACTGGCATGTTGTCCACAGACTGACCAGATGTTTGCCTGTTATGCTTGGTCTGTTCCTCGAACACCATCTGCTTTTGTGGGGTTGGTAGGATAATATGAGTATTGTAGTCAGTAACTGTTGACATCTATTGGTGTTCCTGACATCATAACCTTCAGGGATGTTATGTTGCAACAACACATGTAACACCAGCTACTGTTTCAGTTTGTAACACCATTATGTGTGATATGTCCCTCTTTCCAGCCCCCTGCCCCACAAGTACATCATGCATTGTCCAAATGACCTGCACTATGAGATGCAGAGGTATGGTATATCATTAATTACCAACTGCACTCCAGTTATCATGCCAATGACCTAGCAGACTCCTGGCCATGGTATGCAGTGGTGGCCAGAATTATGGTTCCACACGATGGTAAATCTGTGGGAATCAGTACATATGACAGTTATGTCTGTCTGGCCATTGTAAACAGACTGCCAAGATTGTGTAACAGTGTTGTGTGTTGATGTTTGTTGGGCTGGGTAGGGAGAGTAGAGGATGTGAGTGTCATACATCCTTTACCTATCTGACTCTGCATGCTGCTACAGCTGCTGGTGGTGTATCATGTCTGGATGCTTGTAGGGGCTGACTGTGAAATGTCCTGTAACACCTCAGGATTCCCAGTACACTGTAAACTTGGCCAGTATATGTTGATGTAGTGTATGACTGACAATCAGGATATGCACTTCATAAGGTGGTGGATGACATGTTTGGCAGCTGTCATGGGATTTCCATTCTGTTACATCACTGTGGCCATACCTCTACACTGTCCAGTGGCCTAGACCCTGTCCAGATGCGTGGCTAATATGTTTGGTCTGTTCCCCAGACAGTTGATGTCCTAAGCTAATCGGTAGGATACTCTGGGGAATGCAGTTAGTAAATGTTAACATCCATTGGTGTTACTGACTTCATTATCTTTCAAAAAAATATGTTACAACAAAGCCGGTAACACCAGCAACTGTCTACATTTATCACAGCAATATGTCCAATATACCCCTGTGTTTGGACCTCTATCCCCCTATTATGTCAGGCTTTGTCCAGATGTCATGTAGTAAGAGGTTCAGAGGTATGTAGCATCATTATTTATTGCATTAATTCCTGCTACCATTCCAGTGATGTCATAGACCCCCAGACATGTAACAAGGAAGTGGCCATAGATATGAGTTCTATGCCTATACATTCTGTGGGAAACTGTGAATTTGAGAGGACTGTGTATGATACCCATTGTTATAAGACTGTCAGGATTGTGTAGCAGTGTAGTGTGTACATGTTATTTGGGCTGTGTAGGGAGGGGGTACATGTGAGTGTCATGGGCCCTTTCTATCTGACTGTGCATGCTGCTCCAGTTTCTAGTTCCCTGTCACCTGTATATGTTTGTGCACGCAAACCTTGACATGTCCCATGACACCTCACGATTCTCATTACACTGTGACTTGGGGCAGCATATGTAGGGGTAACGTGTGAGTGGCAAACAGGATTTTGTTGTTCACACAGTCATTATACTGTAGTGTTCAGTTTGCTTACTGGTATGTCACTGTGACTGTGGTACAAGTTTTTGGGGGTATGCACTTTCACACCAGTGTCTGTTTTCCACTAGTCTTACATCCCTGTAGTGCTTGTTATATTTGCTAATGCATGTGTACAGCCCCAGAGCTGGACTTTGGGTAGTGTTATGTCTGTCTGATTGTAGTTTGGACATTGTTCGGTAGCTCACTGTAGTTTCCCTACTGTTGTGTTATGTCCACATATTTGTAGGATGTCCAGGGGTCTGGCTGATATCTTTGGTCTGGTCCCCATAACTGTTGTGTATTCCTGACACATCAGTGAGATGTTGTGGAGATTGAGGTCACTAACTAATGAGAAACAATTGAGTCCTGGAGTTGTGATATTTCAGTCGATATATGTTAGGACATACAGTGTTACTATATCAACTTTCTCAGCTTATCTACTGACGTATTTTGGATATGTCCCTATTTTCATGCCTTTGCCCCCCCCCCCCCACTTTGTCAGGCATGGTCCGGATTCATTGCACTAAGGGGTTCTGAGCATACCTCTCCACTGCTAGGATTTTCACAGAATGTCCAGATGTTTGGCCCATGCCTTTGTTCAGTTCCACAATTTATTTGTATTTGTCTGGTAAATCACGGTGATGATCCAAGGTTTTATGTCAGTAAATAATGACATAATAGTTCAGTTTCTATCCTCATATCCTTCAGTAATAGTCAGCTGAAATGCACCCTGTTGCTGTAGCAAATGTCTTCATTTGTAGCAGGAATATTTGAAATATCCCCCTATATGTGGCCCACCTCCCCTTTTACATCCTTTATGCAGGTTTCTTGCACTAACAGGTTAAGAGGGATGGTTCTGAGGTATAACTTCACTGCATGTTTTATATATATATATATATATATATATATATATATATATATATATATATATATATATATATATATATATGTTTCATCAGATATATATATATATATATATATATATATATATATATATATATGTGTGTGTGTGTGTGTGTGTGTGTGTGTGTGTATGTCTATATACAATACGACTGGTTCCACAAAGCTTTCTCCCTGTTGTATGCCTTTATTGCATGATATGTTTAAAAACCTGCATCATTTTTTGCAGCTCAGATGGTGTAGTGGTGCATTCTTCTGACTAAAGTGCCCAAGGTCATGAGTTTGATATTGAAGTGTTGTTTTTTTCATTAATGTTAAATGACCAGACTGCATGATATGTTTGTTAAAGCATTGCAAGTTTTCACAGCTCAGATGGTATCGTGGCATTTTGCTGTGATTGGTTCAAGACTTGCCAGGGCTGACTATTTTGTTGCTGGTCAGAACAAGGTCTGATGGATACAAAATAATAAAGGCACGTTTAAGCACATTATACTTATACATTTTTTATTATAAAATAATATTTATATACACATTATAATTTTATGTTTACCTTCCATGAATCCCTCTATGTGCTTTCATTAAATTATATTCTTGTGTGACTATACTGTATGAGGCACTTGTGTTTATATGGGGGTTTCACATCTTTTCTACTCTGGCATCTCACTTTTGGAACTGCTACATTACCCTGGTTCACAAAAAAAGTTGCTGCATAATTTAAGTTTACTAAAATAATTTTAACACTACTTTCACATAGGAAAATAAGTTAACAGTTGTGGGACTTGAACAATGAACAGCTGCGACTCTCACCACGACACTACCTTAGCTTAGAATTTTTGTCTGTCTATTTGCATTCAGCTCCTATGAGATGCTTAAGCTATTCTAAGCAGACGACCATAATGTGCACGCCCACTTAGCTAGTAGCTACACTTAAACATTCCTTAGGCTACTGGAAAAAAGTTATATATTATTATGGTATTATTAGGTTATATGGGTGTGTATTGTGGTGTTTTGAGAATTACTTTGGACTGCAATCATGAAATACTGGCATTGATTGGGCTTTCTGGCTTCTATTCTTCATGGACTCCTGCAAATACATATCCTGCTATCTATCAACTTTCTAAGTGTGTGAGGGCAATTTTTCAGGCGTGTCCCTAATGTAGTTTTATTCCACCCATCATTTGTGCCTTTGTTAACATGAACTGCTGTAAAGGGATGTTGCCATACAATTGCTTTCAGACTTCTACCGTTACATGATTCATGCTGCTGCATGACCTGTTCTGTATCAACTTTCTATATTTGTGGGGCTGTTCTTGTGCTTTTTCACTTTTGGGGATTTATCCCCTGTTATGTTTGCATTTGCACACATTTCCTGCTTTGGCAGGTTGCAAAAGTGTCATACGGCACTTTATCAATGCAGAGGGTGTGTCACAGAACCTGTAACACACCCCCTGCATTGCCTTCTTATTGCCGTTTTTATTTCAGTGTCCACGGACACTGAAATTATCATTTTTTCATTTCAGTGTCCGCGAACACTGAAATACTGGCATAATATTATAGCAAAGCTCTAATATTTTGCCAGTTCAGATTGGGGGTGTATTTAGTTTACGTGCACTACTCGAACATACCCCCTGCACTTGTTCACGGTTCGTGTCCATGTAGATTAAACAGCAGCGCGCCTTCATGCATATGTAAGTGCGCTGCTGTTCTAAATGGACATGAACTGCTCCATGCAAGAATAGTCTTATTCTTGCATGAAGCTACGTGAATCCAACAGACTGACATGATTAGATTTTGTCATGTTTCTTTTCTTTGCAATGCTATGACTGTCGGGTTCTTATTTCAACTGAAAGATAAATATTAAGTGTTTCCTCTTCTTCTTTATTACTTGTACTGTCTAGTGGTAAATATGAAAAACTATCAACATTGGCATGACATACTTTATATTTATACTCAGTTTTGTGCTGGTGTCCACTCAGAAACAATGCATTCTTGTAGCTTTTGATTTTATAGTCTCAGCAGTTTCCTTCTTCTGCCTACTTTGCTCTATATAATGAGCTTAATGTAATGATGAAATGTAATTACCCAGAAATGGATTCCGGATTTCTTGTTCAGCCTTTTGACTTTCACTCATTCAATATTTACACCAAAAACTAACATTAAAGTGTTACGGCAACCTCATGTGGGTGAACCCTACTAATTATTATCTGCTAATTATTAACTACAGGTCATAATGTTTTGTTGACCACCCCAGGGAGATTTTGTCTTCAGCTTGAAAAAATGACTTTTCACAGCCAACATGTTCAACTGTAATGGTTGTTTTTTATGTGGCATCGCAAAATGATATGTTGATATTTTAGGTCAAAACTATGGCAAATAATAAACAATTACTTAATATGGTGAAGGCAACTTGTTGAATTTGTCATTTTGAGTATTCTCTTTCAGTAGTTATTGTTTCCTAGTCCACATCAATTCTGGGAAGTTTAATTTTTCAGGTCAAACTGCAATTACATTTCCCGGAATTCATTAAGCTCGGCTCAAGGACGACGTTAGGCTTGCGCCGATCATGCGGCGTGCAAATGGTGCAGTAGCACCATATGCATATTAATGAAGGGACGCTGCCACCACATCCACATGCATAGGAAACGTGTGCGAGTGCATGGAGCATGTCGAAGTGCCGCACGGAGGCGTGGACATGTCGGCTGTTTATGTGCAACCTAAAATGCTGAATATTACAGCCTGCCTGCAATAGTAATCACACCTGTCAGTGTCCATGGATACTGAAATGTATGCAAAGCATGCAAGACAGTTCTTGCGAACACAAAAATAAGAAGCAAACACAAATGCACGTAGCCGAATATTGAGTCCCCATCCCTCGAACAAATGACATTTAAAACCCCGTGCCCGTATTCTAATGCAGTGTTGATAGTTATACCAAGTGGAAGCGAAACGCATCGTGTTAGTGCGCCGCCAATAGCTAAGTCTAGGCCAATGGTCAGGATTACCACCTGTCCCACATTGTGAGGGATAGTACCCATCTGGGCAGTTGTGTCCATACCAAAACCATTATAAATGTAAAATATCCTGCGACCGTATGCCATAATTATGTCCCACATCTCATGTAATAGTCACATACAATAGTTATTTCCGTATGTAACATACCTACATGTTACAAGAAATAGAATAAGCAAGTAAATGAAAGAGAAGAAGCATCTAAACTACAACAATAAGCTTACATTTAGGCATAAAACAAAAGTACTATCCGTTGTACTGACCATGGGTATGTGTTGGCCTGTAAAATCTGATGTGTGTCCATCCAACTACAACACACCTGGATGCATAATTGAATACCCATCATCCCCTCTACAGCACACAACCACCCCCATTCCTGAACATCCACCAAATCCAGCCATACTCGGGCTGCTAGCTTGACGCAGCCATATCTGCACATAGTGTCACCCTAGGCAGTGTCAGGATTGCAAACTATGTATCCCTTGCATGTAAAACCCTATCACATTTTCG